>NC_057813.1:246692356-246941026 GCF_018294505.1 Triticum aestivum
CTCTAGCGCCGCTAGGGGAGAGCCCCGCGCGCGACCTCCCCACCTCTCTCACTCGCTGACTCGCCTCTCCCCCCGATCCAATCGGGCTCGGGCTCGACGCCCCGGTGCTGCCCCGCCGCCACACCGACGCCGCCCGTCCTCACCTCCTCCCCGACCAGCGACCCAGGGCAACGGCGCCCCTCACCGCACGCCACGCCGTGCCTCCCCGGATCTCGTCGCCGGAACCACGCCGCTCGCCTCTCCGTCATCGACGCGTCCCCGTCCTCCTCCCCGCCGGCCTGCGTCCCCTACGTCGCCGAACCGTCCCCGTCCTCCTCCCCGCCGAACCACATCGAGCCTCGCCGCTTGTTCCCCTACAACATGGGGTGAGGAAACCCCCTCCTTCTCTCTCTCCCCTCTCTGACCCCGCGCCCGTGGCGTCCTCGCCGGCGCTGTCTGCGCCCTTCCCGGATGCACCAGGGCTTTCCCCTCCTCCCGTCGTTGCTCGCGTTCGCCCTGCCTAAAGCCGTGCCCATCACCGCACGCACCGGCCTTCCCAGCTACGGTGCCCGCCTGCGCCTACCGCGGCCGGCCGGCCGAACGCCGTTGCCGCCGTGACCCTGCTCGGCCCCTCGCGCCGTCTCGCTCCCGCGCCCCAGCTCCCTTGCTGCTGCTCTCTCCGGCCACGGCCTCACCTAGTGCCTGTTGCCCCGCCGTGGCCTCGCCGCTGCCACGCCGGCGCTGCGCCGGCGTCCTCCCCTCACCGTGGCACTGACTGGCCGCGCCTAGTCCGGGCGCTCGCGCCCCCGCGTCCCCGGGTCCAGGCGCCCGTGCACCCACACCCGATAGCCCACCCGTTTAACCCCCTCTGCCATTGACAACTGGGCCCCATGCCCCCATTAAAAAAAAGAATTAGAAAATTAATTAGAAAAATATTAATTAATTAATTAGATAATTAATTAACTTAATTAAACCGGTTAAATTAACCTAATGACTTAATTAAACTAATTAAACTTGCTCAGTTAGTCTAAGACAATGACGAACGGGCCCCACCTGTCAGTTTGACCGGTCAACAGTCACAGTTGACCGCTGATGTCATGCTGATGTCAGCATGCACTGTTCTGAATAATGTCGAATTAAATTAATTGAATAAATTCTAAAAATAATTTAAAACTTTAGAAAATCATATAAAATAAACCGTGGCTCGGATGGAAAAAGTTTGTACATGAAAGTTGCTCAGAACGACGAGACGAATCCGGCTACACCCTCCGTTCGTTCGCCACACACTCCTAGCATAGAGAACATGGAACTTTTCCCCTCCGATTCGTCTGTCCGAAAATGCTAAACCTGGGGAAACATTCCCGGATGTTATCCCCCTTCGCCGGTAATGTGTAGCATCGCGTTAGAACACGTCTAGCTCTGTTTGTTGTCCTGTTATGCTCTTGCTTGCTACGTATTTACTGTTTCTTCCCCCCTCTTCTCTCCGGTAGACTCTGAGACTGCCGCTAATGCCACTGTGATCAACTACGTCACCGACGACCCCTCTCTCTAGCCAGAGCAACCAGGCAAGCCCCCCCCCTTTGATCACCAGATATCGCCTACTCTTCTCTATACTGCTTGCATTAGAGTTGTGTAGTATGTTACTACTTTCAGTTAATCCTATACTGCTGCATAGCCTGTCCTTGCTACTACTGTTGTTACCTTTACCTGCAATCCTATATGCTTAGTATAGGGTGCTAGTATTCCATCTGTGGCCCTACATTCTTGTCCGTCTGCCGTGCTATACTATCGGGCCGTGATCACTCGGGAGGTGATCACGGGTATATACTATACTTTATACATGATACATGTGGAGGCTAAAGTCGGGTCGGCTGGTGGAGCACCCGCGAGTAGATCTTTGAGGCGGAGCGACAGGGCAGGTTGAGACCACCTAGGAGAGAGGTGGGCCTGGCCCTGTTTGGCGTTCGCGGATACTTAACACGCTTAACGAGATCTTGGTATTTGATCTGAGTTGGCTACGAGCTTATACGCACTAACCATCTATGCGAGAGTAGTTATGGGTATCCCGACGTCGTGGTATCAGCCGAAGCACTTCAGACGTCAGCGACGGAGCGGCGCGCGCCGGATTGGACTGGAACGCCTGCTAGGCTAGGTCTGCTTCCGGCCGCCCTCGCAACATGCAGGTGTGCTATGGGCGATGGGCCCAGACCCCTGTGCGCTTAGGTTTAGACCGGCGTGCTGGCCTCTCTGTTTTGCCTAGGTGGGGCTGTGACGTGTTGATCTTCCGCGGCCGGGCATGACCCAGGAAAGTGTGTCCGGCCAAATGAGATCGAGCGTGCTGGGTAAGTTGGTGCACCCCTGCAGGGAAGTTAATCTATTCGAATAGCCATGATCTTCGGTAACAGGACAACTTGGAGTTGTACCTTGACCTTATGACAACTAGAACCGGATACTTAATAAAACACACCCTTCCAAGTTCCACAGACAACCCGGTGATCGCTTTTCCATAGGGCGACGAGAGGAGGATCGCCGGGTAGGATTATGCTACTGCGATGCTACTGGAGATGCTACTTGGAGATGCTACTGGAGATGCTACTTGGAGATGCTACTTGGAGATGCTACTTGGGGGACTCCAATCTACTCTCTTCTACATGTTGCAAGACGGAGGCTGCCAGAAGCGTAGTCTTCGACAGGATTAGCTATCCCCCTCTTATTCTGGCATTCTGCAGATCAGTCCACCGATATGGCCCTTTACACATATACCCATGCATATGTAGTGTAGCTCCTTGCTTGCGAGTACTTTGGATGAGTACTCACGGTTGCTTTTCCCCCTCTTTTCACCTTTCCCTTCTACCTGGTTGTCGCAACCAGATGCTGGAGCCCTGGAGCCAGACGCCACCGTCGACGACGACTCCTACTACCCCGGAGGTGCCTACTACTACGTGCAGCCCGCTGACGACGACCAGGAGTAGTTAGGAGGATCCCAGGCAGGAGGCATGCGCCTCTTTCGATCTGTATCCCAGTTTGTGCTAGCCTTCTTAAGGCAAACTTGTTTAACTTATGTCTGTACTCAGATATTGTTGCTTCCGCTGACTCGTCTATGATCGAGCACTTGTATTCGAGCCCTCGAGGCCCCTGGCTTGTATTATGATGCTTGTATGACTTATTTATGTTTTAGAGTTGTGTTGTGATATCTTCCCGTGAGTCCCTGATCTTGATCATACACATTTGCGTGCATGATTAGTGTATGATTGAATCGGGGGCGTCACAGACATGCGGACAGCTGCCACGCCCGTTACTGACCAGCCTGGCCCACCCAAAGCCCCTCCATCGCCCGCGCGCGCTTCCCGCCCGAAACAGTCAGCGCCGCTCCAAAGAATCGGTGCCGCATTCATGCCCGGGCAGAGCGGACGCGACTTCTCACTAGCGGAAGAGTGATGGTTGCTTCATCCGTCCAACTTACTGCTGGGTCTATGTGATTTGACGGCTCATTGGTCTTTATTGCTGAGGTGGTAGGACTGCTGGATGTCCCACACTTTTGGCGAAAGGAGGTAGTAGATTACAATTTTCTCCATTCTTACAGCGGAGGAGTGCAAGAGCAGTGAAAACACACGGGCTCAATGATTACATGGTCCACCTCACACTATCACCGTGCGACACCTAACTCTTTATATAGTACTCCCTCCGTTCCTAAATATTACTAGATGAGTCCTCGCGCGTTGACGCGGAACAGCAGTATATCTCTCTGCCCAAAATTATCGATTTCATAGAACTAAAAAAAATCTATAACCGCATGACAAATGTGGTAGCCAAACTAAATAAACTCCCTTCATCATTTAGATCATCCCACGTAAGGAAAAAAGATCATCCAACTCCTACTGCATAATGGGATTATATTTTTCTTTTTGACATGTTAATGGGACTTAAAAGCTCACTTACATGCATGCTACCGGTGCATTCTTGCATGCAGTTGATGTGATTTAAAACCCACTCACATGCATGTGCCACGGTATTTCTGCATGCTTGAATGTGGCTTAGTGCAGAGCCTCTCAACGTCTAGATCAGACGGCTATTATGACTGATTTACTTCATCTAACATCTACATCAATTTTGATGATGTGGCTCAAGGAGAGGATAGAGAATTCCTAGTAGTGGGGGCTAGCTATTACTAGTAGATAAGTCTTTGTAGAGATTCCACTAGGTGAACTACATACGGAACAAAATGAATGAATCTACACTTAAAATGCATCTATATACATCTACATGTGGTTCATGGTGAAATCTCTACAAAGACTTATATTTAGGAACGGAGGAAGTACTAGTATAGTACTAGTACGTACTGTAATTTATCAGCGAGAGAAATTTGTACAATGCTATGAAGCTTCCATCTCCTGTTACATGTATCTTGCATCCAAGGTTGCCCGTTGCAACATTTCATCAAATACAAAGGAGACTAACATGCATGCTATTGCATCTCAATGATTGACAGATCATAGCAAATATGTACTCCCTCCGTTCCAAAATAAGTGTCTCAACTTTGTGCAAACTTTAGTACAAAGTTGTACTACTACTAAAGTTGACACTTATTTTGGAATAGAGGCAGCTAAAGAAAAAAACGACCCATGCAGTCCCTAGCCCTTGAACTGTGAACCTGACCAGGCTTCAATTTGCTGGCAACGTTCGAGCTTCCTAATAAATGAAGTTTGCAACCTTTTGACCATCGGATCATTTTGCGCAGTTTCACCAAAATCGAGATGAGCATCCCTGTGGCAAAGAAATTGAAGAAGCGTGATTAGAATAAGATTACTGGGACTAGTTGATGAGAAATAAACTCATCACAAATACAGTACGTAGAAGCCAGTAGAGGTATCAGGTATGTGCGGGGCAAAGAAGTAGAGAAATATCCATAGGGAGTGATGTGGGCAGTTGGAGCAGTGGTGCAAGCCGGCTATAAAGGGAGCTGTACCTGAGGGACGTAGCTCAACCTTGAGGAGGGCGGCGGGAGGCGGCAACTATCCACGTCGCGGCAGTGAGCAAGGGACAAAGGCAACCTCACTGGCTTTGTGAGAGAGAACGGCGGGGACCCCTGATCGGGACGTGCCGACAGTGGGTTTTCACCGTCGGCGACGGCCAGCGCATCTACACTAAGCATCCACCCCTTCCCCAAGCGGACGTGATCCGCCGGGATGTTAGAGATGTGGCCACAGTCATTTTGTGCGAGAGAGTGTGAAGAGAGCAACCCCAGCAATCAACCGTGTAGGCTGGCCCGTCCTGACTATGTATATAGTGGAGCGGTTCCTTTTCTCTCCATATGAACCTATCATATTGCGTACGTGCCACTGAAGAAAAAAAAATTATTTATAAATGACGCGACACCTACTACTCGTTCTCCTATAACCTTGCGCTCGGCATCTCCAAAATTTTAACCTTGCGATTGGCTCTTCGCCTCTTCGGGAAGTCGAGCAATAATGGTAGTGCAGTATATATCGTTGTGGCTATATGAGACCGAATGAATTGCTGCACGTCCACCACGTGGGCGAGGGTCGAGGGGCGAGGGAGAGTGCTACTACATACGGAGCAAAATGAGTGAATGTACACTCTAAAATACATCTATATACATCAGTGTTTGGAGTATGTACTAGTAGTTCATATTGAAATCTACTAAAGGACATATATATTCCAAACAATATGATATAATCTCTATAACCAAGGTAGTAGGGACGAGGAGTAAACAGAGGGAGTAGTAAATTTTTCTCCTCGTCCTGCGAGCCACTGCGCACATGGGCGAGGGAGCGGGCATAAGATGGAGCAAGCTTCACCTCATCCTGTGAGCCACCGCGCCCGTGGGCGAGGGAGACGGCGTACTAAGCAAGCTTCTCCTCGTTCTGCGAGTTGACGGGACACATCAAAAGTACTCCAGTGTATAGAGCCTTGCCTCTAAGGTAGGCCCCACATGGTTTGCCTCTTTTTTTAATTTAACATAATGCGTCAAGTCGCAATTTGTTTGTTCACCCGTGGTAGACGATCCTCCCTCCACCAAGTGGACAACCAGTACACGTGCCAAATTACCATGTGGGCTGCCTTTTTCGTACAGAAATGAGCTCCACCGTGTACCAGCGCGGGTGTGGTTGGGAAAGAGACGGGAGTACGTGCACCGTGCATGCACCTCTTCTCTTCGTGCACGTCCCCCACCTACATGGGTGTGTGTGAGAGATACAAACCGTGTTCGTGAGTGTTTTTTGTTTTGTGGTGGGGGTGGGGGTGGGGTGGGGGTTGATTTCATGAATTATTTGTGGACTATGTGTCGATGACATCTCAAACAAAATTTTGCATGCAATGTGTGTGAAATGGAGGCCTATCCATATCATACATAGAGGGTCAGGCAATCCACGAGAAGAGAGGGAGGGGTCATAGCTACCGATAGAGTCGAAGAAAGGATCAAGTGGGTGGGTGCGAGATCGATGAAGAGAGCCATCGAAATTGTGTGTGTGTGCTAGTCAAAGATATAGGGCGACTGGCCTACCGGAACATTAGAGGGCACATGTCAAGTTTGTGTGTGGCAGGGAGACATGACTAGAGCGCTTGATGTATCGGTGTGTGTGGGAGGGAGGGGGTGGTGGTAGGGGTAGGCAGAGGCCTAACTATAGAGGTAGAACGACTCGTATATGTGTTGAGAAGGAGAGACCCAGCTATGTCTTGAGGGACATCGGTCGACATCCATACATAACTGAAGGACGGGAAATATGATGGGACAGAGAGAGAGAGGAGAGAGAGAGGGAGGGAGAGGGAGGGAGAGGGGTAGAGTGTTGGATGGGTGATGGAGTTGCTTCTCGGAGATGTTGGGAGAGGCCTACTAGACAAACTGAGGGTGGAACTGCAATGTTATCAATAAGAGTGGGGATGTGTTTCTGTGTGTGCCTGTGTGTGATAGATCTGTCGGGACGCATCCATGGATGATGAAGGGGAACCATGTGTTTGGTAAGCAAACCTAACTAGATCGATAGATCAATTGTTGTTTGTCGGAGGAAGGGAGAGACACAACTAATGAGGTAGATCGATCGACGTGTGGGTAAAAACAAGTTATAAGGACCTAGTTGGCTATATGTATAGCGAGAGATCGGTCGGTGTACGTCCATTTGTTAGAGGCAAATAAGTCCCCGCGACACGGATAGACAGAGAGAATGGAGCTAGGAGGTGGTGCGAGAGGCCCAACTACTAGCTAGATAGGGGGAGGAGTGTGCGGTTGTGAGATCGATGAAAAGAGGGGCGAGAGGTTACACGTGTGTCTGGCCGTATGAGAGACACGAGGCAAGGACACGTAAAGGTGGAGATTGAAGTTGTGTGTGTATGTTGTAGGCAGGCATCACCGGAGAGGTTTACCGATCGGTGAGTGTCGGAAAGGAGTTGTGGAGACTCTGGGAGAACGACCTAAAGAAAAAAATGAATGTGCCCGGTGGATAGAATGTCGAGGGAGGGGGAGGGCGAGGAGGGCGTGTGCATGCACGAGAGAAAGTTAGTGGTAGCTACAAAGGTTAGAGGATTGTGTGGGTGTAAGAGACTAACAAAGATCATAATTTGATATGAAAGCGGATTCATATATTTGAATAGGATATCATAGTGTTTTAAACATTGCATGCATGAATACAGCGGTCATACACGTGATGTGCACATGTTATACCATAATGTGATAATGCATGGCGTTTGCAACTCACAGCTAAATGCCGAACAATCTAAACCATACTATACATCAAACAATCTCACTTTTATTTGAATTTGAGATAATGTGCGGCGTTTGCAGCTTAGAACTAAATATTGAGCAATCTAAACAATACTGTATATCGAACATTCTCACATTTTATTTGAATTTGTGGTAATGTGTGGTGTTTGCAACTCACATCTAAATACTTGTAGGTGTAGGGGGCGGGGCACCATACATAATGTGATAAACACATTATACATATGAGACATGGTTTAGATTATGAAGATCTAGCTAGAGCTAGAAATGTAATGTGATTTGAAATCAAGATAAAGTGGATTCAAAAAATCTAGTTCGAGTTCATATAGTACACATAGTTCATATGTAACTCGAGACGAATCATGTGGTGTGCTGTGAAGATAATACACAAACGATGGTTTAACTTCACAATAATGATGATTGTAGATCTTATTAAAACAGAGAAACGAATTCAAATGCTTTGACTTCACAACAATCATTACTGTAGATCTTATTCAAATTTAGTTCATATTGAAGCGGTAGTATATACGTTTGGAATGCACTAAAACGTTCATTTGAGTAGTAGGTTGCATGCATTATACACGTAGCGAAATATTTTAATTGAACATAACATGAATTCAAAGTTTTGAATGACATTTGTAGTGCGCATTGATTTGGTACAGTACACGTTAGGCTTGTCCGGAAATTTCAACCCGCGCCTTGTTAGCCCGAAATATTTAAGATATATCTTTGTCTCATTATGCTCCGACAACTCCCTCCATCTCAACCCGCGCCTTGCTATTCCAAAATTACAACGCGCGCGAAAACTCCCACCTCCTATGAAATCCCGACACGTGAAATGCCCGTGGTACCCCTAAACCGAAAGAACCGCCTCAAATCGATGGGGGGTACTTTCGTAACTTACCCCACATTTCGGACAAGCGCGTCTCTAAGCCATGGTTCCCCGCTGCCATCCCATCCGCCCACCCATTCATACACCGAGGCCACAAAAACCCGCGACGAAACCCCAAACCCTTCTCCGTCCGCCACCCAGCCGGAGCCTCTTCCCCGACAACGTCGTCCACAGCAACACCTCGATGTCCCTCATCCACTGTACCGATGAGGATCCGTCGTCGATCTCATCGTCCCGCAGGTTCATCCACCCCGTCCTCCACCTCCAAGCAGCTGACCCGATGTTCCCCTCGTCTTTTGCGCCACCTCCATTCCTACACTGCCGTCTTCACCTACACCATCGGAAGAGCATCATCATCACCGTTTCCTCGGATGAAGCTATGGCCTAATCGGCGCCACGAAAGAGGTTGTACACTAATTGCCGCATTTTCTTCTTGATTCGATCTCACGGTGCTGCTGGCGCTCGGTCCAGAGCCGACACGGCGCGGCTCCATCCACGGCGGCGTCGCCAGCCACTTCCTCCATGGTGTCGCTCCCTCGGCGGCGACGTCCACATCAGTAGGAGCTGCTGCTGCTTTAGCTCTCACTCGCGCTGCTGCTCTGCTCTTGCTCCCGGTCCCCTGCCTGGTCTGCTCTTGATATTGCTCTTGCTCGTGCTGCTGCTCTCGCTCTTGCTCTTGCTTGCGATGCTGCTCCGATTTGGCTACACTTCAGTCAACTGAATCGACTTTTGGGTCAGTCGATTTTCAAGGGGTGGGCTCGCATGGGCGAAGGAAGAACCAGCCGCAGCGGGGAGGGGTGCTCGCCGGAGAGGTACCCCACTATCTATCTTAGGGTTCAGGATGGGGCCGGTGGTCGCGGGCGTTGGCGGGGCGGTGGCGTGGGGATCGTCGGAGAAAAAGCTCGGCACGGACCAGTGGTGGGGAGTGTTTTCGGGGCGGGCGGGGCGGTGCATCATCGGCCGCGGGCAGCGGGGGGCTGCTGTTTGGCCGGTGGTGGCTGGCGGCTCAGGGGGGTGGAGGTTGAAAATGAACCGCAGGCCCTTGATTTCGTATCCAACGGCTGCAAAATCGACTGACCAAAGATGAAAAAGTCAGTCGACCGACGTATAGCCTCACCTTGCTAGTGCGTTCAGTTTCGACAGCAAAATTCAATTTCGACAGCAAAATTCAGTTCCAACAATTAGGTTCAGTTTCGATAGTTAAGTTCAGTTTCGATAGTTAAGTTCGGTTTCAACAGTTAAGTTCAGAGATGAGCGGCTGACGTATTTTACATCTAGCACTTTGTGGTTATGTATTTTACGTCATGTATTGGAGATGCTATTAGAATTCCACTCAGGTTAACGTTGTTCGTTGTCTCTCTTGTCCTGCTTCAGCCTTGGCGTCGTACAACTCACCGGAGCTGCTCCAACAACGAAACCCTCCATCACAGCGGAGCAGTACATCGGGCTCCATCTCCAGACGCCTAAGATCTTCTTCCCCTCCTCCGACAGCAAAGTCAGCCGGAGCATCCTCACCGGCCAACCCAATCATGTTGAGATCGACATGGCTTCGCCAAAGAGGTTGTACACTTGTTGCATCCCTTTTTTACTCTACATGTTATATATATTGTCCACTGAGCACATGGATTTGTTCCTTTAGTGTCTCCTTGAAAGAAAAAACGTAGGAATTTTAATTTTCACTTGTCCTCCTTTTCAAATTCCTATTCATGGAGCACAAGACTAAGAGATAGTAGCATAATAGCATTATAACCGTACATTTTCTTGTGGTTTGACTTAATCTCACCATGCTTCTTTGCATCCTGTGATCTTCCAATTGTTGTGAATCAAACACCCAGATTGGCAGAAATCCTGTATTTTTAAATTCTCTGTTTTGCACGTGCATTCCTATCCTATTCCTATCTATTTCCTATCCCTGCATTGTTGGAATCCTCCAATTCAAACGAGCCCTTACAGAATAACTTCACTTACAGATAGTTATCAAAAAAACCTTGCGTGGTTTGTCCCGCTCCTGCTGCGCCGTCGTCCACCCCAGCTCAGTTGCTCCAACGACAGAAGGGTCCAGCACAGCAGGGATCCGGCCTCCAGACTATCTTTCGTCACCTCAGATCTTCTTCCCCGCCGCTGGCAGCCATGAAAACTGCATTACCATCATCAACCGAGCAGATGACCTCAAGGACTACACGGGTCCGCAAGAGAGGTCGCACTCTTTCATGTCTGCTTACGTTATGCATCGCTTAATATTACATGCTACTTTATCGTCCTATTCACCGACTAGACTCTGAGTTAGCTCCAAACTAATGGTCCAACTTGAGTTTTTAAATGGTTGTGGGGTACATATCGGGGCCGCTATCAATAGTATCTATCTACTATCTGGTTAATCTCCGGTGTCTACTATGAGTTTCATGTTGGGTGGGAAACAAACAATAAAGAAGCCATTATCTGTATTTTTTAACTGAAGCCATTATCTGCCTGCTATTATTGGTTTTGGGTCTATCCAGAGGTTGCTACCATCACTCTAGACTTCTGCATGCACTCCTTACATAATCTCACTATGTTTTATTCCTATGCATGACAGTTATTGTAAACAATGGAACTGAACATGTAGAGCAAAAGAGACAAGCCTTGCGTGGCAACAAAATTTCATGCAGACGTCACTCCATGGTAGGCGCAAAGGCAGCCCCCCTCCATGCATTTCAGATTGTAATCGAGAGGAAGATATCTGTTCTGAGGGGGATTCAGAAGGAGAAGATAACTCCTATTTACCCCCTAAGGTCTTCGCTCTAACTTGGCATGCTGATGTTGGTTATATCATGCATATGGTGTCTTGCATTGCTTACTTTATACATCAAATATGTCATCTGCTTAGTTTAGACATCCTTTGTGCGAATGCCATCTGTTTAGTTTATTCATCGTTTATGTGAATTATGCAATGCCATCTTGTTTAGCCAGGCATCATATATGTGAATTTTGCAATGCCATCCTGCTTAGCCAGTCATCTTAAATGTAAATTTTATCAGGCCATCCTTTTTTTTCGTTACATATTTACATTTGTCAACAATGTTAGTACATTCAACTGCTCTTCGTGTGCATCAGCCATTTGACACGGTGATGGCAAATTCTGGAGTGAAAACAAGATCTTCAGAGCAGACTATGCTATCTGACGAAGCGCATATCTCGCTGGTTACGGATAGCTCCTCAGAGGAGGATTCAGATACAGATGACCAGTCCTATCCCCCCCCCCCCGAGGTGTATGATCTAACTTGGCAGGGTTATGTTGCTCATATCGTGTGTATGGTGTCTCGCATTGCTATGTCATTTGATTAGTTTAGACATGCTTTGTGTGAATGCCACCTGTTCAGTGTCTAATTACCATATATGTGAATTATGCATTGCCATCTTGTTGCAAGACATTATATATGTGAAATTATACAATGCTATCTTGTTGCAAAGGCATTATATATGTGAATTATGCAATGCCATGCTGTTTAGCCAATCATCATGTATGTGAATTATATCATGCTATCATTTTTTTTGTATTATGTGTTCCATTTGTCGACAACGTTTGTATATTCAACTACTCTTCCTGTGCATCAGCCATTTGAAGCGGTGATGGAAGTATCTGGAGTGAAAACAAGGTATTCAGAGCAGACAATGCTACCTGCTGAAGCAGACATCTTGCTGGTTACAGAGATCTCATCAGAGGAGGATTTAGAGACTGATGACCAGTCCTATTTCCCCCCTGAGGTCTATGCTCAAACTTGGCAGGGTTATATTACCCATGTCATGCATGTTGTCTTGCATTGCTTAGTTTTTACATCATATATGGATTGCCATCTGCTTACTTGCTTACTATATAAATCATATATTTGAATTATATCATGCCATCATGTTTACATAGTACATACACATCATCCATCTGAATTATGGCATGGCAATCCATTTAATAAAGACATCATATAGTTATATCATCTCATCCTGTTTAGTGTTTACAGTCATCATATTTAGAATTATGGCATTCTATCCATGAATGTATGTGAATTATGGCATGCCAACCTATTTAATAAACACATTATTAGTTATGTCATGTCATCCTGTTGACATAGTCTTTGTGAGAACCCAGAATTATCTTCCAAATCCTCTCGTGTTTAATTGTCAACCCCAGGATCATTGTTGACAACACAGTGAAATGGTATCATTGCAGAATACGTAAAAGCATTACAAGTAGTATATTTGTCACAAGACATACCTAGTGAAATGTCTCATGACATTTACAATCAGAAAACAGCGGAAAGTAAAATGCATAGTGACTCCATCTCAGCCACAGGCAGTCGATGTAGTCCACGTGACCTCACTCCTACGGATCGCCATAGTAGTCATAGTCATCACCTTCGTCTTCATGGAACTCTGTTGTCAACAAAAATATTGCCATGAGTACATTACGTACTCAACATGCCTCCCACGGGGAAGGACCTAATAGCTACATGTGGCTTCAAAGGAAGGTTGTATGGCTCATTTGCATAAAGCTAATTTTGTTTGACAAATAAAGTAGTTGAATAAAGCAGTTTTAGATGAAAACATGTTTTATCTCCAGAATAATATCTTTCTTCAAGTGAGGATCCTCGATCAACTCACATCCTTCATAGGTTCCAAGAATAGGGCAAAGAGGGAATAAGCAAGACAGGTCCCGTGCATCAAGAAAGATTCATGTGTTGTCCATGACCGTGGACACGGCTATTCGAATAGTTTTACACTCTGCAGAGGTTGTACACTTTACCCACACGACACAATCCCGACTTGTTGCCACCAGTGGCCGCTGGCGTAGTACACCATTTGGTATACCGGCAGGGAGATTGTGACAAGGTCTTTCATTAGACCAAACTTACTGTGCCAAGCCCACTAGGTTTCAACACGGAAGTAACCGCAGTTCACAGTCCGGGCCCCCTTTTGTGCCGAGGATACTCCTCGCAAGGCAGCTATCCCATCTGCGGTACGGCGATGACGACAATAAGAGTGAACTAACTAATTAACCAAGCCAGTGCCCATATAGCATGTGGTTGTACTGTTATCACAATCTTCAAATCCAAGACTTATTAGGCCTCATGCGGCACGGACGACTGATTGCCCCCTTCAACATGTGAAGGGCGGCCAATCGCTCCTTCAATCCTTGATTCAGCTATCGCCCGCACCAGTATTCAGATGGTAAGTTTCACCCAAAGTAGAAGAGAGTAGAGGAGATCAACAAGGGCCAACTGGCCTAGCTCAGCGATACGTTTCAACTGTCAATGACTCAGAGGTCATTCAACAAAACACCTATAGGATAAGCATGGCTAAGCATTTCTACTCTACCGGAATACTATAATTCTGCTCAGGTGTCAAATGAATAGGCGACAAGCGAATCAAGGTAATGTGTCAATCAACACGCTAGGTACGAGAATTAAAAATAGCATGCATATAGTAACCATGAAACACAATGCAATTTTGTAAACATAGGATAAATATGATCAAACAAGGAGGCATGCCTTCATTGTTGAGTCCTTCAATAACCTATTTTGTCCACCTCCAACATCGTCGTCACTCCCTACTCGTCGTAACGATAGCAAATGGAAAACAAATAAATACCAAAGCAATAACAAATCCAAATAATATCCAAAACAATTTAAGAGTGGATGGATAGCAAGATATTGATCAAGATGGAGACTCCGAAATGAGGTAGCATGATTGGACGTAAAAGAGGGGATTCATTGAAGTGACATGGTTGAGGTTGACACAGCTAAGAAATACTTGGCGATCAAGACTAACGTTCCAGTATGAACTATGCTACTAACCAGTAGTAGTGCCCACTACACATCTTAGCTAACTCTACATGAAACAAGTATATAACAAACACAATGGCATCCACACATATGAAATGGAACCATGCTATGCATTTAACCACATGACCATAACATGGAATGAAAAGGTAAGAGTTAACCACAAATAAATATTTAGATAGAATCTAAATATTTGTAATGGTCCACAGTCACTAAACATATAAATCAACTATATAGAAATTTAAAAGCGTGTGTTCCATAAGACAAATAAACACACATTACAAACCATACTAGTTAAGCAATCAAACATCATTCAACAACATGAATTGAAATGATCTAGGTCAATCCCTAAAACATTATTAAATGAAAATAGGATCAACTCTACTATATCAAACCAATTCATTTGTAAAACAATTAACAAAAACCATACAACACATGGAACAAATGGATTAACAACTATCCTGGACATGATTAAGAGTAATAATAAACAACAAATAAATATTTAGATACTCTAAATATTTATAATGGTCAAACAATAACTATAGGTTATACACCATCAAAACATGTACTAGCAAAGACTCCTACAACAAAAGTCAAACCAATACTATAGCCACACAATTAAACAACAAACACATCTTATACAAGGTACATGATTGATAGTTATAAATATGTCTTGACTAACAGTAGAAGGATCAAACATATAAGTGATCATGGCAGTATACTACACTAGGACACGCTCTTTATAATAAAGAACATAAACTTACGTAATAACTAGCAACAAGAGTACTACCACATTGTTAGACTAACAATTCAAACTATGCACATTAAAGTATGGTCAAAGAACAATTGTACCAACATGAAAGATAAGGTGCCCTAAGCATAAAATGAACTATTGCACCATGTGTCAAACACTCATAATATTAACCTGTAACAAGGTTAATCATCTATAAGAAAGAACTAAACTAAGCAACTATTACACACGCAACATCATAAGACATGAAAGATTACTTGCATGAAATATGTCTAGGCATATCATAACACAATAGAAAGGTAAACAAAATATATCAAACGCTAGGCAAACAACAATTCAATAACACGATAAACTAGTATGATGTGTAAACATGGATGGTCATCACACGAGATACCACACTATGATACCAATACAATACAATGCAACACCCAACTTACTTTATATCGACTAAGATAAATAGAAAGCATGGAAATAGGACACAACTCTATGAGACTAGTTGACATGCATGACATGGAAACATGAAAGTAGTACACAACAATTGTTGTTTATAACATGCAAACATATGGACACATCATACTAAGCATGTAGGCAATTTAAACAACTAAATCATATCAACAACAATATCAATCAATATACTATACTTGCATGAGTAACAAGATGTCATGTATCCCTATGTAATACATGATACACTTGCAAATATAAAAGCTACACAAGTAGACATGTCTAATACATCAAAAGGAACACACATGCTATGTATTCTAGTTATACAATCACAACAACATGGCATAGTATCGATAAATCACGAATTACTGAATAAAGGAATATACGATAGTTATCGTGTAAATCTACAAAGTGAAGACTAACCATATGTATCATCATATAATACAATCTAGCAATGTTATTATGCATTGTATATACAACCAAATCAGCATTCAACTTGAACAAGTGATAACATGGCATTGTAATAAACTAAAGTAAACGAACACACATGATAATTACCAAGATGTAATAAAATATGTTATATGTCACTAGAATAATTATATATAGCAATACAAATACGGCCATGATGTGAAGCAACTATCCAAGCAATATTACATAACAAACCTATACAAAATATGGTTAACAACTGCTCCAAATTTGCTACACAAATAACACATGATCTTTTGTCATGTCACAGAAAATACGGGCTAACACAAATAATACAATGATCTTGAACTATGATGCAACACATAATTCAAAACTCTAATGATGTGCCAACAACAAACAATGCGCACGCAAGCATGACTTTGTTCTAAGAAAATACAGATTAATGAAAACTACTATAAATAATCTAAAGTGGAGTAGATTGGAAACAACTGTCATAGGCATTGCATGATTTCAAATATATAAACACGCATGCAAAAAGGATGAAATGAATAAATAAAACATATCTATGATATATTCATGAAAAAAATGAATATAAACAAAACATGAAATATTCCATAATCATGCAAAGGTTAGAAATAATTCTACATAAGCCTACACATGATTATAATTAACCAAACTTGTACATATGCATATCATACAACTATGTAGCGCATGAAAGAAAAATATAAACATAAAATAACATGTTGAAAAATAACTATAATCGGTAAACAATAAATCTAACAAGCCATATGTCACACCAAAGATTATGAGATGAATTACACTCCTAGACATATTACAAACACAATAAAAATAATATACCAACTCAAAAGTTCACCAATCCACAAACTACCTTGAATTCTATCCAAACGATTACGAGAAAATTAATACTAAAACGGGATTGACCAAACTAACAATCTAGTTCCATCACGGGGTTGCTACAACCATATAAAATGTTTCACCTATTGTGGCCGAGATCAAACGGTGAACAAAAACAACAACAACGGAAACATGAATATGTCACTGAAAAATATTCGGTTCATGCGTACGGCGGCATCCGCGTGCCCAACGACAAAAACAGGAGGAACCATGATGTCTAGGAGATAACTTGGGTGATATTTTGAAGGTGCACAAAAGGAATTGGATAGAAACTCACCGAGCGCGACGAATCAGTCCGACGAACTCAATGAACAGTGTAGACGAACATGCTGAATTCTTCGCATGTGATCTACGAAATGTGTTCGTTCTTCTCTGAATGGATTCGTGGTGTGGAGATGGACCTTGGGGCACAAGGGTGCTGATGGAGATGGCCTATGTCACCGGAATCGAGCGCCGGCGTCCATGGAGCACCATTTGTTTGCAGAGTGTTCTGGAGAGAACAATGAAGGGAGAGGCAGGAGTTTCTGCGGGGTGGAAGAAGAGGTGGAGGCGCACAATAAGGAGGGGCTGCCGTTTTGGAAACTGATGGGATTTATAGGAAAGAGGGAGGGCTGTTTCTCTTCTGTACTGTGGTTGTACGTTTCTTCTGACGTTTCCTCTCTGTGTGCGAGCGAGCGTAAGGAGGAATGAAGGGGAAGGAGAAGAGGCCCTCGTTGGGAGAGGTGGAGAGTGGAGAGAAATAGGAAGGCAGGAGGAATTAAAGGAAGGCAACAATCAAGGTACATGGCTGTTTCGTTTGTGTAGGTTAGGAACGTACAAAAGAGAAGAAAGAGAAGAGGCGTTAGCTGGAGAGATGGGCCACTTCCTTTAGCCCAACTCGAAAGGAAGGAAGAAAAGATGGACTTAGCCCATTTGGATGGAAAAAAAAATATGGCTACACCTACTGCACAGATATATGTTGAGCAAGGGAATTTTGCCTAGAGTATGAGAGAGGAAATGAATTAGACTTTCCTAAAAGAAAAACTAACTAACATGGAATAGAAGATCAAACAACAATCGAAACAAGTTCCAAAAATACAAATGCGCATAATTTAATATGCTGAAGCGAGAAAAAGAAAACCCAACTAAAAGAGAACAATAAAACTCAAATTTAAATTTAAGTTTGCATTAGATCAAATTAAATCCTCCAAATTATAAAATTCCAATTTAAGCTTTGTTAACAAATAAAACAAGTGAAATTTTCTCGCCCTAATTTTTGAAAAACTTTTTCTTGAACATTCCGAGAATCGGGATGTTACAGATCTACCCCCCTTAAAAGAAATCTCGTCCCCGAGATTTGGGCCGACTAAAGAGAATGGGTTGGGCAAGCTTCGTCTTCGACGTAGTTCTTCTTAGAAACTTGTGGAACTACTATCGATTATGCACTATGTGACATGCGACTTGGGTCTTCATTGGATATATATCAATTGTTGGTCCTGTCTCCAACTTGCTCAAGGCTTGCAAGCAGTCCTTCGGTCCTGGCATTGGTATCTCATAGCTTTTTTTAGCGGTTGAGCATTCTTCGGCCTTGCCCTTCTTCTATAGGTCAAGCTTTGGGGCGACTGGACTTATTGATTCTTCTTTAAGTTGAACTTTATAGTAGGTGCAGTGAAGGTCTTCAAATCTTCATATTCTTTGCGAATGAAGGTCTTCAAATCTTCCATCTTTCCATGAATCACCGTCTACTACCCCCCTTAAAAGAGGTTTTCCATAAGGTTCACTTTCATAATAGATCTCCAAACAGTTTGTTGCAACTTCCTTGCTCTCAAAGTGTTCTCCAGGGTTTATAGAGAAGAGGGGAAAACATATAGATGAGTAAAAGAATCCTACACAAGGCGGAGATATCCCAGAAGAAAAACAAAAGATAACACCGAAATAACCATGAAGATATTCAAATCGAATCAAAAGCAACTCATTTTGGCAAATAGAGTTTCAGTATGACTGCATAGGAAAAGGCCAGAAGAAATATATGCAGACAATACTCACACAAAAATATTTTTGCGTCTACTAGCTACAAGGTCTACCACTACAAGGGTACTATACAACATATTCCTATATGGCAAGTCACATCATAACTTGGTGCGGATCTTCAACGTTGACATTTGAAGCATGGTCGGCCGTTGTTGACCACTTGACGTCTCGAGGTGTCTTCTCTCGGCAAGATGTTGCTACTCGGAGCTTCAAGAGCTGAAGTTATGTTGAAATTCTGGAAACATCTTGTGAAGCTTCTGACTTTTCAATACCATGTGTGGGGAAAAGGGTTTCACTACTATCAAGAAGAAGGTAAGGAAGTAGAGTTTAAACCTTATTTGAATAAGATGAGACAAGGACAATAATAGTGAAGAAGAAGACTACGAGAAAGATCCTTTCCAAAATAGTTTTCTTTTGAAAATAGTCCTAAGGCTTTCCATTCTAACTAAGGCCACGCGACTAGGTCAACCTGGCTCTGATACCACTTCTGTGAGAACCCGGAATTATCTTCCAGATCCTCCTGTGTTTAATTGTCAACCCCAGGATCATTGTTGACAACATAGTGAAATGGTATCATTGCAGAATACGTAAAAGCATTACAAGTAGTATATATGTCACAAGACATACCTAGTGAAATGTCTCATGACATTTACAATCAGAAAACAGCGGAAAGTAAAATGCGTAGTGACTCCATCTCAGCCACAGGCAGTCGATGTAGTCCACGTGACCTCACTCCTACGGATCGCCATAGTAGTCATAGTCATCACCTTCGTCTTCATGGAACTCTGTTGTCAACAAAAATATTGCCATGAGTACATTATGTACTCAACATGCCTCCCACGGGGAAGGACCTAATAGCTACATGTGGCTTCAAAGGAAGGCTGTATGGCTCATTTGCATAAAGCTAATTTTGTTTGACAAATAAAGTAGTTGAATAAAGCAGTTTTAGATGAAAACAAGTTTTATCTCCAGAATAATATCTTTCTTCAAGTGAGGATCCTCGATCAACTCACATCCTTCATAGGTTCCAAGAATAGGGCAAAGAGGGAATAAGCAAGACAGGTCCCGTACGTCAAGAAAGATTCATGTGTTGTCCATGACCGTGGACACGCCTATTCGATTAGTTTTACACTCTGCAGAGGTTGTACACTTTACCCACACGACACAATCCCGACTTGTTGCCACCAGTGGCCGCTGGCGTAGTACACCATTTGGTATACCGGCAGGAAGATTGTGACGAGGTCTTTCATTAGACCAAACTTACTGTGCCAAGCCCACTAGGTTTCAACACGGAAGTAACCACAGTTCCTAGTCTGGGCCCGCTTTTGTGCCGAGGATACTCCTCGCAAGGCAGTTATCCCATCTGCGGTACGGCGATGACGACAATAAGAGTGAACTAACTAATTAACCAAACCAGTGCCCATATAGCATGTGGCTGTACTGTTATCACAATCTTCAAATCCAAGACTTATTAGGCCTCATGCGGCACGGACGACTGATTGCCCCCTTCAACACGTGAAGGGCGGCCAATCGCTCCTTCAATCCTTGATTCAGCTGTCGCCCGCACCAGTATTCAGATGGTAAGTTTCACCCAAAGTAGAAGAGAGTAGAGGAGATCAACAAGGGCCAACTGGCCTAGCTCAGCGATACGTTTCAACTGTCAATGACTCAGAGGTCATTCAACAAAGCACCTATAGGATAAGCATGGCTAAGCATTTCTACTCTACCGGAATACTATAATTCTACTCAGGTGTCAAATGAATAGGCGACAAGCGGATCAAGGTAATGTGTCAATCAACATGCTAGGTACGAGAATTAAAAATAGCATGCATATAGTAACCATGAAACACAATGCAATTTTGTAAACATAGGATAAATATGATCAAAGAAGGAGGCATGCCTTCGTTGCTGAGTCCTTCAATAACCTGTTCTGTCCATCTCCAACATCGTCGTCACTCCCTACTCGTCGTAATGATAGCAAATGGAAAACAAATAAAAACCAAAGCAATAACAAATCCAAATAACATCCAAAACAATTTAAGAGTGGATGGATAGCAAGATATTGATCAAGATGGAGACTCCGAAATGAGGTAGCACGATTGGATGTAAGAGAGGGGATTCATTGAAGTGACATGGTTGAGGTTGACACAACTAAGAAATACTTGGCGATCAAGACTAACGTTCCAGTATGAACTATGCTACTAACCAGTAGTAGTGCCCACTACACATCTTAGCAAACTCTACATGAAACAAGTATATAACAAACACAATGGCATCCACACATATGAAATGGAACCATCCTATGCATTTAACCACATGACCATAACATGGAATGAAAAGGTAAGAGTTAACCACAAATAAATATTTAGATAGAATCTAAATATTTGTAATGGTCCACAGTCACTAAACATATAAATCAACTATATAGAAATTTAAAATCGTGTGTTCCATAAGACAAATAAACACACACTACAAACCATACTAGTTAAGCAATCAAACATCATTCAACAACATGAATTGAAATGATCTAGGTCAATCCCTAAAACATTATTAAATGAAAATAGGATCAACTCTACTATATCAAACCAATTCATTTGTAAAACAATTAACAAAAACCATACAACACATGGAACAAATGGATGAACAACTATCCTGGACATGATTAAGAGTAATAATAAATAACAAATAAATATTTAGATACTCTAAATATTTATAATGGTCAAACAATAACTATAGGATATACACCATCAAAACATGTACTAGGAAAGACTCCTACAACAAAAGTCAAACCAATACTATAGCCACACAATTAAACAACAAACACATCTTATACAAGGTATATGATTGATAGTTGTGAATATGTCTTGACTAACAGTAGAAGGATCAAACATATAAGTGATCATGGCAGTATACTACACTAGGACTTTATAATAAAGAACATAAACTTACGTAATAACTAGCAACAAGAGTACTACCACATTGTTAGAATAACAATTCAAACTATGCACATTAAAATATGGTCAAAGAACAATTGTACCAACATGAGAGATAAGGTGCCCTAAGCATAAAATGAACGCTGGCGTCCATGGAGCACCATTTGTTTGCAGAGTGTTCTGGAGAGAACGATGAAGGGAGAGGCAGGAGTTTTTGCGGGGTGGAAGAAGAGGTGGAGGCGCACAATAAGGAGGGGCTGCCGTTTTGGAAACTGATGGGATTTATAGGAAAGAGGGAGGGCTGTTTCTCTTCTGTACTGTGGTTGTACGTTTCTTCTGACGTTTCCTCTCTGTGTGCGAGCGAGCGTAAGGAGGAATCAAGGGGAAGGAGAAGAGGCCCTCGTTGGGAGAGGTGGAGAGTCGAGAGAAATAGGAAGGCAGGAGGGATTAAAGGAAGGCAACAATCAAGGTACATGGTTGTTTCGTTTGTGTAGGTTAGGAATGTACAGAAGAGAAGAAAGAGAAGAGGCGTTAGCTGGAGAGCGGGCCACTTCCTTTAGCCAACTGGAAAGGAAGGAAGAAAAGATGGACTTATCCCATTTGGATGGAAAAAAAATATGGCTACACCTACGGAAGAGATATATGTTGAGCAAGGGAATTTTGCCTAGAGTATGAGAGAGGAAATGAATTAGATTTTCCTAAAAGAAAAACTAACTAACATGGAATAGAAGATCAAACAACAATCGAAACAAGTTCCAAAAATACAAATGCGCATAATTTAATATGCTGAAGCGAGAAAAAGAAAACCCAACTAAAAGAGAACAATAAAACTCAAATTTAAATTGAAGTTTGCATTAGATCAAATTAAATCCTTCAAATTATAAAGTTCCAATTTAAGCTTTGTTAACAAATAAAACAAATGAAATTTCCTCGCCCTAATTTTTGAAAAACTTTTTCTTGAACATTTCGAGAATCGGGATGTTACAGTCTCATATTTTTGAACTATGTCTTTCCATCTTTTTTAGTTAGCCATCATAATGTGAAATTGTGTCATGTTATCATGTTTAGTTAGCCATCATATATGTGAAATTGTGTCATGCTATCCTGTTTGGTTAGACAACATAAATATGAATTATTTCATGCCCTCTTTTATTCCCCACTATCCATTGCACCTGTCTATCATACAATGTCTATACTTTTGATTATTTTTCTTGTTTATCAGCCATTTGAATTGGAGAGTGTGATGGCAGTATCTAAGGGAGTAACAACACGGTCTTCAGAAAAGATAGTGCTACCAATTGATGCACATAGAACCACGGTTGTACTTGCCCAAGGACCAGATCCACCACACATAACCCAAACTCTCGCAGGTTGTACCCCTACCCAGTTGGACAGAGAACCAGCTACACCCCTTCTAACCCCAACCCTGGCAGATAGTAACCTAGTTCCAGTTGACACAGCACCATCTCCACCACAGAGCACCCAAACACGAGCAGTTAGTAAGGGAACTGCAGTGCCCAAAGCACGAGGACCACCACTTCGAATCCCAACTCAACGCTTAAAGGAGAAGAAGATTTGTTCTCA
This sequence comes from Triticum aestivum, assembly GCF_018294505.1. NCBI lineage: Eukaryota > Viridiplantae > Streptophyta > Magnoliopsida > Poales > Poaceae > Triticum > Triticum aestivum. The sequence goes on from NC_057813.1 coordinate 246,715,833, forward strand.
GGTCAGGTTCTGTAGCTATGGTTCATACTCCTTTGCTCTTGCATTACTATATTTACTCATACCAACTATTTTCAAATTTGAAGGATGGAATTGAAACTCCAATGGTGCAACAGGTATGTTTTAAACCTGTTTCTTTAACTAGTTTGCTGTTGTAACCTGCTCTATGTTGATTTCAGTTTCAATTGAATAAACAGTTATGTTCTCATGTCATGCACATTAGAAGTGTTGTTATTGCTCTATAGTTACCCACACTTATATTTTGTCTATTCTGCTTTGTCTTGAACAAATATTATTTGAACTGTGTCTCTGTCTTGATTTGGCAACAAAAACTAGAATGATATAGACCATAAAGTGACCATGGTACATAGATATATGTTTGTTTCATGTTGTTATCCTGTCCACTTTACTACTGAACTCATTTACCAAAATGAGTTTCATATACAACATGGTAAACATGTGATGTGTCTGCTTGTTTCTCTTTTAGAATGCGGACAAAATATTGGAGAATAGTACCGCGTTATCCAATGGTAAAGGAAGTAATGCAGATAAGGTTCAAGATAGTGAGACATCCCTGTTGGTCTCCAAGAAAGCTGATAAAAACTATCTTGACGACAGTGAGGGAACCCAAAAGTCCTGTCTTGATGTACTGTTCGAGTTACTGGCCACTACTACTGGCACAAGCTCTTCGAACTCGCTGCCTGAATCAGTTTGTCTTCTTGAGTCTCAACTTCAAGTTGAAAGACATCAACCAGATGTGCTGCGACAGGAAGCTGAAGGACTGAGGAAGTCCCTGCAGAATTCATATCCATATTTTCTGGTGCAACAGCAAGCGCTGGAGGATTTAAGCGCCAAACAAGAGAAAGTTAATAAGCTTGCTAAGCATCTTGCCAGCATTATGGGTACCCAGGATATTGTTTCTTGAGATCTTCTGAAGTGGTTTTAGTTCTGGATTTGTTTTGCTGTGGCGTTTATTTGTGCTGGTCGCCAACTTTGACAACCAGTATATATGATATGCTACTTTGTTCCCTATATTTGCACTGGTGGCGAACTTTGATGCCCAGTGGATGTAATATGTGTAATAGCCGTGATAGCCTAGCATAAGTTGCTTGCTTATTTATTTTCTTGTTGTCTTGTTTATTTGTTTGCTTCTAGTTAGTGCAGTTCTTTTTTCGTGGTTTTCTAGTGGCTGCAATAACCTATTTTTTAAAACTAGGCCACAATAACCATGGGCTAATATTTACTGTAGTGACACTGGGCCTCCTACGGGCCATAGAAACAGTGGGCCTTCTATGGGCTGTAGAAACAGTTGGCCTTCTACGGGTCGTAGAAACAATGGGCCTTCTACGGGCCATAGAAACAATGGGCCTTCTACGGGCCGTATCATCAATGGGCCTTATACGGGCTGGATGACCATAACGGGTCATCGTTAATAGGCTGTATTTGATGATGCTATGAAAATGGCCCAACGTATTAACGGACCACAAATGGGCCGATGTAACCACGGGCTCAATTTGGCCCACAAGCAGAAAATGGCAGTAACGGGCCATAAGTAAACGAATGCTGGAAATGAGCCCAAGAATAAATGGGCTCTAAGAAGACCAAAAGATAACATTTGCTGGAAACGTCCCAACTGAATAACGGGCCCTTAATGGGTATAAAGTGGTATACTGTTCATTACGGGCCAGTTTCACCACGGACCGTTAATGGGTGTAAAGTGATACACTGTTCATTGCCTGCCAGTTTCACCACGGGCCGTTAATAGGCCAAGAGTTACATAGCGCCTCATATGGGCTGAAAGATGTCATGGGCCATACATGGGCCAAAAGTGAAAATAGGCTGGAATCATATTGGATGGCCCACATGACGCTACTGGGCCTAATTCGGATAGGGTGTAACGGGCCTTGGGTTAGCGGGCTGTAAATGGGCTATATGCGAACAGGCCGTTAACAGGCTTTCCATGGGCCGGCCCGCCACCTTTTGACCAAGTCAAACGGGCCAGCCTTTCCACAGGAATGGGCCTCTGTTGGGCCGTGCCATGTGTCGACGTATCATAGGCGCCTTCTGTCCAATGAGTGGATGACATCTGTCCCAACGATGAGCCGACACGTGTTTCCTCCAGCCAATGATGATTTTACATGTGGAAAATCCCCATTGGTCGGGGCTGTTAACGGGTTATCGGATCCAAAACCCGACCCGATAGCTTAACGGCGTTCCGTTACGGTGGATGCCACATGTCGGTCACCCTTGACGAAAGCACTTCTGTGACGCGCGATTTATCGTCATGGAAGTGGACACTTCCGTGATGATAATTTTGGTAATGTCATGGAACACTTCTATGATAGCACAGGTATGACTATCTTGATTCTGTCATAAAATCGTCATGATGTACATGCATGACAAAAAACGCGACCTACTGTGACAAACACGTATCATCACGGAAGTGTATTTTTTTGTAGTGGGAGTTTGACGAGGATCGTGGGCGTTTCTATGTTACATATCCGGACGATCAATAGTGGCCCTAGTCGGAGTATCCGGGGACAGTAGCAGGGTGGTATTTTCTTGTTTATCTTGTCTGTAGTTGGACTCTATCTATATGTCATGGATGATTGTATGATGATTGTCATATTTATACTATTCTGGGGCAAGTGTATGCCTTGATCTCGTATTCTGTCTATTCATTTGGTTGTATGCATTTGTATTCCACCTTGCTATGTGTTCCAAAACGGGATTCTGCCATGACCTCGAATTCATCACGAGATCGCGATAGAGTTTCGTCTTGGGCGTTACACATATCCATCAAATCAAAGCAAGCCTCAAGGCACGAGATGTAGGGCTTTTACCTCCACCGAGTGAGGGGCCTGAATTCGTTAAACACCGAGTGTTACACCTACGTCGTAGCTAGTCTCTACATTCGTACCCCTAGTACTCATTGTCACAATCATAACCCCGACATTGGCCAAATACGAAAATGCATACTATGATTTCCAAACACATCACTGTCTTCACAATACTTTGCTTCCAAACAGAGCCAGCTCCCAGGAATTGAAACTTTGGCAACGATCCTGGCTTGCTCCCGTCGCTATCCCCACTTATCATAAAGTGTTTGCCACAGGTGTCTTGTAGTGTGTCATGTGTTCCGGGGCTAGTGCGTCTGTGTCGACACGTGTATTTTTCATTGCATCATGGGGTCGGTGGAGAAGGGAAATTATCGTGTGAGAAGGGGAAACTTCTGGTGCATGTTGTTGTTTTTGTTCTATATCAGGCGTGGTGATTCCTAGCGGGGCTCTGTGAGGCGATTTGGCAATATTCGTCCTATGTGTGCCGCTCGTGCTCCCTCCACCCTCCCCCGTTGGGAAAGCGACTCGCCACGCTCCTCTAGGAGCTCCATCTGGGCAGGAATCCGGCCGCCCCCGGCTATGGTCGCGCTCGCCATCAAACAAGAGGAAGAAGCATCGCGTGCGATGTGCAGGTCTGGGTTGCAGTGAACTAGACAATGGGGATGTGAGCAGGGCATGAGCGTGGCGAACATTGCTCTCCGTGCAGAGACTTGAGCGCGACCATTGAGTTTGCTAGCCCTGTTCTTTTCTGAATCAACATTGATGCATCTATTGCATGTGTCTAGAAAGCAGCGGAGTTTGCTTCTTCTGAATCAACACAACACTTCAGTTGGGGAGAGAGTAATCAGTTTTATGTGTTCCATTTTACTCGGTCAATGCTAGATAGAGGTACTCACTACAGGTTCGTCTCATCTTCCAGGTCGATTGAGACCATGGGAGACGGGGCGGGGCTTCCAGTATGGATGAACTCGTGGCAGAGTAGGTTCCTGTGTGGAGGAGTGCATGTGCCAGAGAGGGTTGTCATGTGGAGGATGGTGGCGCTGAGTCATTGTCCTTTGGTTGATTTCATGAAAGTGTGGGGACTTTTATGCAAAATGTGCGATGACGTACGAACAGAAGCGGTCGGCGCTTTATTATTAGGTAAAGATTGGGAGGGAGGTTGAGAGATTGGGAGAAAGATGAGAGTGGCTTCGGATGATTTGCCATGGCTTGCTTATATAGAGATTCTGCTGTTGTTATTTATGGTTGTTGCCTATATATACACACTCTACTTTTGCTATTGGTGCTAAATTTGTCGTTCATCGTTTCATATCCTGGTCACTAATTTCACTATAGATGATCTATTGTACTTCAGATCTGCTACAAACATGGTAGTGCCTTGTGAAAGATGAAAAGGGTGGGATGATTGAGAAAAACACTTCTTGATTTATGATTGTTGATTTTGAACCTGAGCTGGTAATCCATAACCCTTATTCTTCCTATGTTATGGTATATAAGGGCAACTCCAATGCTAACCCCCAAATTTGATCGTTGAGGACTGGTATGCAAAAGTGATGCAGGAGCTAGGCATCCAATGTTATCCCCTAAATATCCGCCCAAGTCCGGTATTTTTTAAATTCAAATGCGCCCGATCACATAGAGCCCGGTCACACAAAAAGTAAGCATAGTTTTTAAATGCTTGATCACAAAAGAATATCAGTCCGGCAGTTAGTGCATTTTTTTGCCCTGCCAAACTGGCAATCCGAGCCTCCATGCTCACTTTGTCGTCGCCACCTTGTCGACCACCTTCTTACCCGCCTTCGCCACTAGCTGATCCTTCCGTGCTATAACATCTTGAAACAGACGGCTTGCATGATCATGCTTGCATCATATTCAGGGTCAACATCTTCATCTCGTCCAAAGCCATTTCAACCTGAACCTTCTTCCCTTCGAGCATGGCCTTCTTCTCTTCAAGCTTGAGCTTTTTCTCAGTAGCCGCCATAAACATGTTAAACCTCTTGACCTTACATGCCTCTTTGATGTCCGAGTGCTTGACATATTGTCGTGGTTTTGTCACGGCAGATGTCCTCATGAGAGAACTAAGTTGTGGGCCATCGCAGCTAGGTGATTGCTTGAACAGGGTTGGTCAGAATCGAGAGATGCGACTTTACCCAGGTTCGGCCCCTCACGGTGGAAGTAAAAGCCTACATCATGCTTGACTACTATTGATGATAATGATGATCTTGGTTACAAGGGCGGTGTTTCGCTACCTCTATTTCGAGAGCTACTAATTTGTCTATATGTAATCCCATGTACCTCTTGGGGTGCCTTGGCCCTCCTTATATAAGTTAAAGGGGCCGGCTTACATGTAGAGTCCTAGTAAGACTACAACTAGACTCTTTTCTATTACAAGACAGATACTAGTTCGGGTCTTATCCGAACGTTCCAAAAATCGGCCTGCTAGGTCATCCCCATGTTGGGCCACGCTCGGGCACCCGTATTCTCTTCCGCGCCAATCAACCAAGGCCGGGTCTGTCATTGGTCGGGTCTCTTTTCCCTCATCGGGTTCCTTCCAGGCTCCCAGCCTATGGAGAGCTGGCCCGCATGGTGCCTTGGACAACCCGGGCATGGGCCTTCTGGTCTAGCCGGGTCATGTCTCGGACTATCGGGTCTAGCCACGGGTAATTCCCTCGACATTACCCCTAGGTTAGCTTGAATTTGTTCATGCTAAGCTCCTGAAATAAGAATAATTAATATGTTAAGGGACCAGCTCCCTCCACTATCCCGCTTAATCAATGAACCGACTCCTCGAAAATCCGGGTCTCTTTTGTCATATCAATAGGTCGGCTTCAGAATCAACTTGCTGACGCTGGTTCCACGCAGAAAAATAACCCATCTGACATTTTGAGTCGGCTTCCAGTGCTTCGACTTGATAAAAATATTTGGAAAAAAAGAAATCCGTCTGATGTTGAGCCGGCTTTCAATGCTTCCGGGCCTTCTATGAATAACTTGGAGATGAACTTTACAAGCCTCCACCAAGAAAATGACACCCGACTCACTCCCAATTTGACAGCTTGAAGGTGTTCTTCTATTTTTTGTCTCCATATTACCTATAACCCCCAAGCTCCGAGTTTATCAGTTCTTGATGACCCGGTGCTTTGCATAGAAATAATATCTTGGTTGTGTAGCTGATATGTCTCCAACGTATCTATAATTTTTGATTGTTCCATGCTATTATATTACCAATCTTGGATGTTTTATATGCATTATTATGCTATTTTATATCATTTTTTGGACTAACCTATTAACCTAGTGCCCAGTGCCAGTTGCTGTTTTCTTTCCTTGTTTTTGTCTTTACAGAAAATCAATACCAAACGGAGTCCAAATGGAAAAAAATGACGTTTTTTATTGGACCACAAGACACGTTGGAAGCTTCGAGAGGAGGCATGAAGAGCCATGAGGTAGCCACAAGCTCACAGGGCGCGCCCTAGGTGGGGGCGGCCCCCAAACTTGTGGCCCGCCGTAGCACTTCCAACCCTAATTTTTCTTCTATAAATACCCAAATATTCCCCATAGACCAGGGGGCACACCAAAAATACTTTTCCGCCATCGCAAGTTTCTATCTTCGAGCGATCCCGTCTGGGGATCTTTTTCGGTACTCTGCCAAAGGAGGATTCGACCACAGAGAGCTTCTACATCAACCTTGCTGACCTTTCGATGATGTGTGAGTAGTTTACCACAGACCTATGGGTCCATAGCTAGTAGCTGGATGGCTTCTTCTCTCTCTTTGATCTTCAATACAATGTTCTCCCCGATGTTCTTGGAGATCTATGCGATGTAATCTTGTTTTGCGGTGCGTTTGTTGAGATCCGATGAATTGTGGGTTTATGATCAGATTATCTATGAATATTATTTGAGTCTTCTCTGAACTCTTTTATGCATGATTTATATAGCTTTGTATTTCTTTCCGATCTATTGATTTGGTTTGACCAACTAGATTGATTTTTCTTGCAATGGGAGAGGAGAGGTGCTTTGTAATGGGTTCAATCTTGCGGTGCTTATTCCCAGTGACATAACGGGACATGACACGTATTTGTTTTGTTGCCATTAAAGATAAAAAAGATGGGGTTTGTTCATATTGATTGGATTTATCCCTCTACATCATGTCATCTTGCTTAAGGCCTTACACCGTTCTTGTTAGCTTAATACACTAGATGCATGCTGGATAGCGATTGATGTGTGGAGTAAGAGTAGTAGATGCAGGTAGGAGTCGATCTACTTGTCACGGATGTGATGCCTATATACATGATTATTGCCTTAGATACCGTCATAACTATGCGCTTTTCTATCAATTGCTCAACAGTAATTTGTTTACCCACCGTATGCTTTCTTTCAAGAGAGAAGCCTCTAGTGGAAACTATGACCCCGGGGTCTATCTTTTATCATATTATTTTCAGATCTATAAAATCAAAAACACAAAAATACCTTGCTGCAATTTATTTACTTTTATTTTATTTAGCACTTTTACTTTCCTTTTATATCTATCAGTATCAGATCTCATCCTTGTAAGTAACCGTGAAGGGATAGACATATCATTTATCGCGTTGGGTCCAAGTATTTGTTTGTTTGTGTAGGTGCAGTTATTGGAGACTTGTGTGTTCCTCCTACTGGATTGATACCTTGGTTCTCAACTGACGAAAATATTTATCTCTACTTTGCTGCATCACCCTTTCCTCTTCAAGGGAAAAACCAATGCAAGCTCAAGAAGTAGTAGTAGCCCCCAAGTGTCGGGTTGTCTTGCTGCAGCAACCTGGGACTTGTAATTGTCTTGTACTTATAAAACATCAGCTAGTGTAGCCCCCAAGTGCGGGGTTGTCTTGCTTGCAGCAACCTGGGATTTGAACTTAGTTTTAAATGTTGTATATATATAGCTGCAAATAGTGTAGCCCCCAAGTCTTAAGAGTAAAACGTAGTGATAGCTAAAGACTTGCTTAAATATAAATGTTGCAACTTTGGAGAATCAGGGTTGTTCATCTGAGTCGACAGTCGTAAACTGAATGTTTTGCATTTCACTTGTGTAGCCCCCAAGGGCTGGCTTATCAGTATGTGATGGGTCAGGTAAATTTGGACCTTATGATCTGTTTAAACAACTGAAAGTTGTAGCCCCCAAGTGTCGGGTCTTATGCCTGCAGCGACTCAGGACTTTTTAGAAAATTTGTAGATCTTGAACTCAGTAGTGTAGCCCCCAAGTGTCGGGTCGTTTGCCTGCGACGACTCGGGACTTCTATTGTGAATATCCTTGATTGTTATTTGATAGTAAAATGCAGATAGTCCATAGCCCCCAAGTGTCGGGTCACAAACTTGTAGCGACTTGGGACTGTGTTAGAATAATATAACCCATCTGTATTTATACAATCAATTCGGAATCAGGCTGGCTCCAAAAAATTTGAGTTGAAGGAGCAGGATTTTTTGCTTTGTTGCGCAGTGCCATCATGCACTTTTGAAATATTTGTGCCAAAGATCATCCTCAAAATTTGTTATGTTTGCTTGTACAATATGAATCCTTGACTGGAGTTGCAACAAAACTCGACAATTTATCACTTGTATGGATATCCTGGAGTAATGCATTTGTGCTTGAAATGAATCATGGGCCCTGGTTGCAAATCGGCAAAGTATCTTGGTATAGAAATCCTTAGGCAACTTATAAGAGAATAATATGAGACCCGACCTTTCAAAGGTAAAGCCGACTTCTGCAAAAATAAGCAAAATATATATACTGATAATAACTTGTGGGTAAGTTAGAATTTAGAGTAATTGGTACAATATCTATATAATATAAATATAATCAAATTAAAATTAAAATTAAAAATCCGGCTTTCGAGGCTTGACATAAAGACTGCTTTTGAGGCTAGAATCTTTGAAATTTGCATTCCTGTGGAATCAGGCCTTTTAGCCTCTTTTGGTTTACCCTTACTATCTAGAAAGTCGGCATTCATGCGACTTAAGCCGGTGTTTTAACTTTGATAAGTTCAGGGTCAACAATGTCCATAATAGGCATTAGTGTGACTGACTTATCAAGCGTGCAGTCGGGTCACCTTTTTGTGAGTAGCATCAAGCAAACAGGTAGGTATAACCAGGATATATGATGGCATATGCCGGGTCTAGAGGGATGTTATAGCTAAACTCAATGAGTTGGAAGCCCCCAAGTAAGCGATGGTCAATGATAAAAAGACTCAACAACACACTATTATGAAGTGAAACGTCAAAACTCTGTGGTCCAGAGGTGTCGGCTTTATTCCATTGATCATAATTGAGAAGGATACCCATGTTTAGACCGTGCATCGTGGCAACTAGTCTTCTTTGGTAACCTTATTTTTTGCCAATATGGTAGCGTACCCATGTTTGAACTGCGCATCATGGCAACTAGTTCTCTTTGGCAACATTTACATTTTCGCCAATATTGCAGGATACCCATGTTTGAACTGCACATCGTGGCAGCTAGTTCTCTTTGACAACCTTTACTTTTTTGCCAATAAGGCAGGGTACCCATGTTTGAACTACGCATTGTGGCAACTAGTTCCCTTTGGTAACCTTTACTTTGTTGCCAATAAGGCAGGGTACCCATATTTGAACTGTGCATCATGGCAACTAGTTCTCTTTGGCAACCTTTATGGCTCAAATATATATGAGATGAAATGCTTGCCCTTGAAATTAACTCAAGGTACAACTTTATTTTATTGATGAAAGCAAAATAAATATAAATTGTAACTATGAAAGTAACTTAGCTATTAGTGATGCGGCATAAGTCGACGATGTTGCCCGCGGAAAAGTAAGAGAAGATACAAAATATGTAGTACAAATCAACCCCCCGGTGTTGGGCCACATTCGGGCACCCATATTCTCTTCTGCACCAATCAACCTAGGTCGGGTCTGTCATCGATCGTGTCTCGTTTCCCTCACCGGGTTCCTTCCAAGCTCCCGGCCTACAGAGAGTCGGCCTACATGGCGCCTTGGACAACCCGGGCATGGGCCTTCTGGTCTAGCTGGTTCATGTCCCGGACTGCCGGGTCTAGCCGCGAGTAATTCCCCTGACAGATATGCCTCCTCCTTCGACAAGATGTCCTCGAACCTCTCTGCCATCTTGGCCGCCGCCCCTTCTTGCTTTGCCTTATCCTCCTCGCACTTCCTTCCCCGGAACCCTCTCCTAACCTTCTTCGGTGGTTCTTTTATTGGGTCAGTGTTGGGGAACGTAGTAATTTCAAAATTTTCCTATGCACACACAAGATCATGGTGATGCATAGCAACGAGAGGAGGAGTGTATCTTCATACACTTGAAGATCGCTAAGCAGAAGCGTTTATCAACGCGGTTGATGTAGTCGTACGTCTTCACGATCCGACCGATCCAAGTACCGAATGCACGACACCTCCGAGTTCTGCACACGTTCAGCTCGATGACGTCCTCGCCTTCTCGATCCAGCAAGACGGGCGAAGTAGTAGATGAGTTCCGGCAGCACGACGGCGTGGTGACGGTGTTGGTGAAGAACAATCTCCGCAGGGCTTCGCCTAAGCACTACGGAAACTATGACGGAGGATAAACTAGAGGGGACGGGGTTGCCGGCACACGGCTTGGTGTTTCTTGATGTGTCTTTGGTGCTAGCCCTGCCCCTCTATTTATATGTTGAGCCTTGGGGTCGAAACTTGGAGTAAAAGCCTCCACAAAGTCGGTCTCACCCGAAAGGCAAGAGTCCTTCTCGGACTCCAGGGCCAGATGCCAGGGTTCCTGGCGTCTGGACCCTGGCGTCTGGCCCCTGGACTCCGCAAAACTTCCTTTTGCGCTTTCCAAAAACCTTGTGGGCTTTCCCCTTTGGCCCAAATAACGTGTTCTCGTACCCAAACATTTCGGGAAACATCCGGAACCCCTTCCGGTGAATTCTGGAACTCTTCCGGAGATCAAACACTATTATCCCATTTATCAAACTTTATCTCCCGACCATTCCGGAGTTCCTCGTCATGTCCATGATCTCATTCGTGACTCCAAACAACATTCAGTTACCAACATACATAACTCATATAATACTATATCGTCAACGAAACGTTAAGCGTGCGGACCCTACGGGTTCGAGAACTATGTAGACATGACCTAGAACTTGTTTCCGGTCAATAACCAATAGCGGGACCTGCATGCCCATATTGGATCCCACATATTCTACGAAGATCTTTATCGGTCAAACCGCATAACAACATACGTTGTTCCCTTTGTCATCAGTATGTACTTGCCCGAGATTTGATCGTCGGTATCCAATACCTAGTTCAATCTCGTTACCGGCAAGTCTCTTTACTCGTTACGTAATACATCATTCCGTAACTAACTCATTAGCTACATTGCTTGCAAGGCTTATAGTGATGTGCATTACCGAGAGGGCCCAGAGATACCTCTCTGACAATCGGAGTGACAAAACCTAATCTCGAAATACGCCAACCCAACATGTACCTTCGGAGACACCTGTAGTACTCCTTTATAATCACCCAGTTATGTTGTGACGTTTGGTAGCACCCAAAGTGTTCCTCCGGTAAACGGGAGTTGCATAATCTCATAGTTAAAGGAACATGTATAAGTCATGAAGAAAGCAATAGCAATATACTAAACGATCAAGTGCTAGGCTAATGGAATGGGTCATGTCAATTACATCATTCTCCTAATGATGTGATCTCATTAATCAAATGACAACACATGTCTATGGTTAGGAAGCATAACCATCTTTGATTAATGAGCTAGTCAAGTAGAGGCATACTAGTGACTATATGTTTGTCTATGTGCTCACACATGTATCATGTTTCCGGTTAATACAATTCTAGCATGAATAATAAACATTTATCATGACATGAGGAAATAAATAATAACTTTATTATTGCCTCTAGGGCATATTTCCTTCAGTCTCCCACTTGCACTAGAGTCAATAATCTAGATTACACAGTAATGATTCTAACACCCATGGAGTCTTGGTGCTGATCATGTTTTGCTCGTGGAAGAGGCTTAGTCAATGGGTCTGCAACATTCAGATCTGTATGTATCTTGCAAATCTCTATCTCTCCCACCTAGACTTGATCCTGGATGGAATTGAAGCGTCTCTTGATGTGCTTGGTCCTCTTGTGAAATCTGGATTCCTTTGCCAAGGCAATTGCACCAGTATTATCACAGAAGATCTTCATTGGTCCCGATGCACTAGGTATGACACCTAGATCGGAAATGAACTCCTTCATCCAGACTCCTTCATTTGCTGCTTCTGAAGCAGCTATGTACTCCTCTTCACATGTAGATCCCGCCACGACACTTTGTTTAGAACTGCACTAACTTACAGCTCCACCGTTTAATAAAAACACATATCTGGTTTGCGATTTAGAATCGTCCGGATCAGTGTCAAAGCTTGCATCGACGTAACCATTTACGACTAGCTCTTTGTCACCTCCATATATGAGAAACATGTCCTTAGTCCTTTTCAGGTATTTCGGGATGTTCTTGAATGCTGTCCAGTGATTCACTCCTGGATTACTTTGGTACCTTCCTGCCAAGCTTATTGCTAAGCACACGTCAAGTCTGGTACACAACATTGCATACATGATAGAGCCTATGGCTGAAGCATAGGGAACATCTTTCATTTTCTCTCTATCTTCTGCTGTGGTCGGGCATTGAGTTTAAATCAACTTCACACCTTATAGTACGGGCAAGAACCCTTTCTTTGCCTGATCCATTTTGAACTTTTCCAAAACTTTATCAAGGTATGTGCTTTGTGAAAGTCCAATTAAGCGTCTTGATCTATCTCTATAAATCTTGATGCCCAATATATAAGCAGCTTCGCCGAGGTCTTTCATAGAAAAACTTTTATTCAAGTATCCCTTTATGCTATCCAGAAATTCTATATCATTTCCAATTAATAATATGTCATCTACATATAATATCAGAAATGCTACAGAGCTCCCACTCACTTTCTTGTAAATACAGGCTTCTCCAAAAGTCTGTAAAAAACCATATGCTTTGATCACACTATCGAAGCGTTTATTCCAACTCCGAGATGCTTGCACCAGTCCATAAATGGATCGCTGGAGCTTGCACACTTTGTTAGCACCTTTTGGATCAACAAAACCTTCTGGCTGCATCATATACAACTCTTCTTCCAGAAATCCATTCAAGAATGCAGTTTTGACATCCATTTGCCATATTTCATAATCATAAAATGCAGCAATTGCTAACATGATTCGGACAGACTTAAGCATCGCTACGGTTGAGAAAATCTCATCGTAGTCAACCCCTTGAACTTGTCGAAAACCTTTTGCAACAAGTCGAGCTTTATAGATAGTTACATTACCATCAGCGTCAGTCTTCTTCTTAAAAATCCATTTATTCTCAATGGCTTGCCGATCATCGGGCAAGTCAACCAAAGTCCATACTTTGTTCTCATACATGGATCCCATCTCAGATTTCATGGCCTCTAGCCATTTTGCGGAATCTGGGCTCATCATCGCTTCCTCATAGTTCGTAGGTTCATCATGGTCAAGTAACATGACTTCTAGAATAGGATTACCGTACCACTCTGGTGCGGATCTTACTCTTGTAGACCTACGAGGTTCAGTAGAAACTTGATCTGAAGTTTCATGATGAATATCATTAGCTTCCTCACTGACTTGTGTAGTTGTCACAGGAACCGGTTCCTGTGATGAACTACTTTCCAATAAGGGAGCAGGTACAGTTACCTCATCAAGTTCTACTTTCCTCCCACTCACTTCTTTCGAGAGAAACTCCTTCTCTAGAAAGGATCCGAATTTAGCAACGAAAATCTTGCCTTCAGATCTGTGATAGAAGGTGTACCCAACAGTCTCTTTTGGGTATCCTATGAAGACACATTTCTCCGATTTGGGTTCGAGCTTATCTGGTTGAAGTTTCTTCACATAAGCATCGCAGCCCCAAACTTTAAGAAACGACAACTTTGGTTTCTTGCCAAACCACAGTTCATAAGGCGTCGTCTCAACGGATTTTGATGGTGCCCTATTTAACGTGAATGCGGCCATCTCTAAAGCATAACCCCAAAACGATAGCGGTAAATCAGTAAGAGACATCATAGATCGCACCATATCTAGTAAAGTACGATTACGACGTTCGGACACACCATTTCGTTGTGGTGTTCCGGGTGGCGTGAGTTGCAAAACTATTCCGCATTTCTTCAAATGTAAACCAAACTCGTAACTCAAATATTCTCCTCCACGATCAGATCGTAGAAATTTTACTTTCTTGTTACGATGATTTTCCGCTTCACTCTGAAATTCTTTGAACTTTTCAAATGTTTCATACTTGTGTTTCATTAAGTAGATATACCCATATCTGCTCAAATCATCTGTGAATGTGAGAAAATAACGATACCCGCCGCGAGCCTCAACATTCATTGGACCACAAACATTAGTATGTATGATTTCCAACAAATCAGTTGCTCGCTCCATAGTTCCGGAGAATGGCGTTTTAGTCATCTTGCCCATGAGGCACGGTTCACAAGTACCAAGTGATTCATAATCAAGTGATTCCAAAATCCCATCAGAATGGAGTTTCTTCATGCGCTTTACACCGATATGACCTAAACGGCAGTGCCACAAATAAGTTGCACTATCATTATCAACTCTGTATCTTTTGGTTTCAACACTATGAATATGTGTATCACTACTATCGAGATTCAATAAAAATAGACCACTCTTCAAGGGTGCATGACCATAAAAGATATTACTCATATAAATAGAACAACCATTATTCTCTGACTTAAATGAATAACCGTCTCGCATCAAACAAGATCCAGATATAATGTTCATGCTCAACGCTGGCACCAAATAACAATTATTTAGGTCTAAAACTAATCCCGATGGTAGATGTAGAGGTAGCGTGCCGACCGCGATCACATCGACTTTGGAACCATTTCCCACGCGCATCGTCACCTCGTCCTTAGCCAATCTTCGCTTAATCCGTAGTCCCTGTTTCGAGTTGCAAATATTAGCAACAGAACCAGTATCAAATACCCAGGTACTACTGCGAGCATTAGTAAGGTACACATCAATAACATGTATATCACATATACCTTTGTTCACTTTGCCATCCTTCTTATCCGCCAAATACTTGGGGCAGTTCCGCTTCCAGTGTCCAGTCTGCTTGCAGTAGAAGCACTCAGTCTCAGGCTTAGGTCCAGACTTGGGTTTCTTCTCTTGAGCAGCAACTTGTTTGCTGTTCTTCTTGAAGTTCCCCTTCTTCTTCCCTTTGCCCTTTTTCTTGAAACTGGTGGTCTTGTTAACCATCAACACTTGATGCTCCTTCTTGATTTCTACCTCCGCGGCTTTTAGCATTGCGAAGAGCTCGGGAATAGTCTTGTCCATCCCTTGCATATTATAGTTCATCACGAAGCTCTTGTAGCTTGGTGGCAGTGATTGAAGAATTCTGTCAATGACACTATCATCAGGAAGATTAACTCCCAGTTGAATCAAGTGATTATTATACCCAGACATTTTGAGTATGTGTTCACTGACAGAACTATTCTCCTCCATCTTGCAGCTATAGAACTTATTGGAGACTTCATATCTCTCAATCCGGGCATTTGCTTGAAATATTAACTTCAACTCCTGGAACATCTCATATGCTCCATGACGTTCAAAACGTCGTTGAAGACCCGGTTCTAAGCCGTAAAGCATGGCGCACTGAACTATCGAGTAGTCATCAGCTTTGCTCTGCCAGACGTTCTTAACGTCGTCAGTTGCATCAGCAGCAGGCCTGGCACCCAGCGGTGCTTCCAGGACGTAATTCTTCTGTGCAGCAATGAGGATAATCCTCAGGTTACGGACCCAGTCCGTGTAATTGCTACCATCATCTTTCAACTTTGCTTTCTCAAGGAACGCATTAAAATTCAACGGAACAACAGCACGAGCCATCTATCTACAACAAACATAGACAAGCAAAATACTATCAGGTACTAAGTTCATGATAAATTTAAGTTCAATTAATCATATTACTTAAGAACTCCCACTTAGATAGACATCCCTCTAATCTTCTAAGTGATTACGTGATCCATATCAACTACACCATGTCCGATCATCACGTGAGATGGAGTAGTTTCAATGGTGAACATCAATATGTTGATCATATCTACTATATGATTCACGCTCGACCTTTCGGTCTCCGTGTTCCGAGGCCATATCTGTTATATGCTAGGCTCGTCAAGTTTAACCTGAGTATTCCGCGTGTGCAACTGTTTTGCACCCGTTGTATTTGAACGTAGAGCCTATCACACCCGATCATCACGTGGTGTCTCAGCACGAAGAACTTTCGCAACGGTGCATACTCAGGGAGAACACTTCTTGATAATTTAGTGAGAGATCATCTTAAAATGCTACCGTCAATCAAAGCAAGATAAGATGCATAAAGGATAAACATCACATGCAATCAATATAAGTGATATGATATGGCCATCATCATCTTGTGCTTGTGATCTCCATCTTCGAAGCACCGTCGTGATCACCATCGTCACCGGCGCGACACCTTGATCTCCATCGTAGCATCGTTGTCGTTACGCCATCTATTGCTTCTACGACTATCGCTACCGCTTAGTGATAAAGTAAAGCAATTACAGGGCGTTTGCATTTCATACAATAAAGCGACAACCATATGGCTCCTGCCAGTTGCCGATAACTTCGGTTACAAAACATGATCATCTCATACAATAAAATATAGCATCACGTCTTGACCATATCACATCACAACATGCCCTGCAAAAACAAGTTAGACGTCCTCTACTTTGTTGTTGCAAATTTTTACGTGGCTGCTACGGGCTTAGCAAGAACCGTTCTTACCTACGCATCAAAACCACAATGATAGTTTGTCAAGTTAATGCTGTTTTAACCTTCGCAAGGACCGGGCGTAGCCACACTCGATTCAGCTAAAGTGAGAGAGACAGACACCCGCCAGTCACCTTTAAGCATGAGTGCTCGTAACGGTGAAACCAGTCTCGCGTAAGCGTACGCGTAATGTCGGTCCGGGCCGCTTCATCTCACAATACCGCTGAGCCAAAGTATGACATGCTGGTAAGCAGTATGACTTGTATCGCCCACAACTCACTTGTGTTCTACTCGTGCATATGACATCTACGCATAAAACCTGGCTCTGATACCACTGTTGGGGAACGTAGTAATTTCAAAATTTTCCTACGCACACACAAGATCATGGTGATGCATAGCAACGAGAGGAGGAGTGTATCTTCATACCCTTGAAGATCGCTAAGCGGAAGCGTTTATCAACGCGGTTGATGTAGTCGTACGTCTTCACGATCCGACCGATCCAAGTACCGAACGCACGGCACCTCCGAGTTCTGCACACGTTCAGCTCGATGACGTCCTCGCCTTCTCGATCCAGCAAGACGGGCGAAGTAGTAGATGAGTTCCGGCAGCACGACGGCGTGGTGACGGTGTTGGTGAAGAACAATCTCCGCAGGGCTTCGCCTAAGCACTACGGAAACTATGACGGAGGATAAACTAGAGGGGACGGGGTTGCCGGCACACGGCTTGGTGTTTCTTGATGTGTCTTTGGTGCTAGCCCTGCCCCTCTATTTATATGTTGAGCCTTGGGGTCGAAACTTGGAGTAAAAGCCTCCACAAAGTCGGTTTCACCCGAAAGGCAAGAGTCCTTCTCGGACTCCAGGGCCAGACGCCAGGGTTCCCGGCGTCTGGACCCGGACACCAGGGACCCTGGCGTCTGGCCCCTGGACTCCGCAAAACTTCCTTTTGCGCTTTCCAAAAACCTTGTGGGCTTTCCCCTTTGGCCCAAATAACGTGTTCTCGTACCCAAACATTTCGGGAAACATCCGGAACCCCTTCCGGTGAATTCCGGAACTCTTCCGGAGATCAAACACTATTATCCCATTTATCAAACTTTATCTCCGGACCATTCCGGAGTTCCTCGTCATGTCCATGATCTCATTCGTGACTCGGAACAACATTCGGTTACCAACATACATAACTCATATAGTACTATATCGTCAACGAAACGTTAAGCGTGCGGACCCTATGGGTTCGAGAACTATGTAGACATGACCTAGAACTTGTTTCCGGTCAATAACCAATAGCGGGACCTGGATGCCCATATTGGCTCCCACATATTCTACGAAGATCTTTATCGGTCAAACCGCATAACAACATACGTTGTTCCCTTTGTCATCAGTATGTTACTTGCCCGAGATTTGATCGTCGGTATCCAATACCTTGTTCAATCTCGTTACCGGCAAGTCTCTTTACTCGTTACGTAATACATCATTCCGTAACTAACTCATTAGCTACATTGCTTGCAAGGCTTATAGTGATGTGCATTACCGAGAGGGCCCAGAGATACCTCTCCGACAATCGGAGTGACAAAACCTAATCTCGAAATACGCCAACCCAACATGTACCTTCGGAGACACCTGTAGTACTCCTTTATAATCACCCAGTTACGTTGTGACGTTTGGTAGCACCCAAAGTGTTCCTCCGGTAAATGGGAGTTGCATAATCTCATAGTTAAAGGAACATGTATAAGTCATGAAGAAAGCAATAGCAATATACTAAACGATCAAGTGCTAGGCTAACAGAATGGGTCATGTCAATTATATCATTCTCCTAATGATGTGATCTCATTAATCAAATGACAACACATGTCTATGGTTAGGAAGCATAACCATCTTTGATTAATGAGCTAGTCAAGTAGAGGCATACTAGTGACTATATGTTTGTCTATGTACTCACACATGTATCATGTTTCTGGTTAATACAATTCTAGCATGAATAATAAACATTTATCATGATATGAGGAAATAAATAATAACTTTATTATTGCCTCTAGGGCATATTTCCTTTAGTCAGTTGGATCACCCGTTTCTTCCTTGGTGTCGATGCCAACGGTCTTGGCGAACTTGATAATGAATTCATTCAACTTGGGTTGCCCACTCAACTTCAACCAACAATGCATGAGGACGAAGTTCTTCTCCAACTTCAAGCAAATTGCACACAGAAGAAGGCTACAAATTAAAACACCGTCACCGTTTGCATATCCGATCTGAAAGAAATGACCTAAGATGGAGCATATGCGGTCAACAATTTTCATATCCTTCCAAATGATCAACACACTTTTGCTCAGACATTTGGGCACCACTTGGTCACCGTCAGATGAGTTGCTTCAAGTGGCCGCAGTACTTGGACATGACCTCTTGGATGATGTACCATCGATGGTTGAGAGACTCACCAAATGGTTGCGGATGAATGCGTAGTCGTAGGGCTCGAAATGCTTGTGCTCATGAAACCAAGTGTTAATGTTGTCCCAACATGTTGAGCCCTTTTGCTCTGTGTCATGGATCGGATCGAGGCTAGTGGCCAACCACGCATCGCACAACAACTTATCCTCCCTCATCTTGAAGCTTTCTCCTCTAGCCCTTTTCTTTCGGCCGACGACAAATTCATATTGATCAGGGTCGTCATTGTCGTGCTCCTCCTTCTCTTGTTGCCCAGTGGCACAATCCATCTGCGTGCCCGAGTGGGTGTACATGCTTGGATGCGTGCCCTATTGGGTGTACGTGCCTGAATGGGTGGACTCCGAGTTATCCACTTGTCCATCCTTGTAGTAGCATCCGCCTCCGCTTCTGCCTCTGTCGTGGATCATCTCAGACATATGCATGTCCACGTCATCGTACGCGGGCTCACCCACTTGAGGCATACCGGCAAACATCGTGCAGGCACCAAGTTGCTCCACGCCTGGCGTCCATGACCGGACAAGCTGCAACGATGCAGACTCCTAGAAAAGTAGTAGAGGTGCGTAGATGACGATACAGTAAGGCACATGCCCATTGGCACATGCCTGTGAGTGCCTACCGAGATGTTGAGCGACATTGAAGTAGGAAGCCATGTATTGCTTTGACCAGGGCGACATTTGCACGGACGGTGACGGCGGCGGTGCCCTGCGTCACCACACCCGCCGTTGGCACCATGCTCACCCCCTGCACGTCCCCAGCCATGACACCACCTACCGACCTTCTGCTTCTTGACCGATGGCGCCTTTGCCTCCTGTCTGAGCCAAATGACCTTGCAATGTCGTCGAGTTGTTCTTGTGGGCAGTCGCCTTCGCTGGATTCTCCTCCATCGTCCGCGACAACTTTTCATATGGGTTCTCCATACGGCGGCGGAGGCGGTAAACTGCAGGAATAGGGTGGAGAGTGGCAGGATGGAAGAGGAGAGGATTGAGAAAGAGTGATTTTCCCGCGAAAACGGTGCGCCTAATGTCGTGGTTCTATGTCTAACAGTAGTGTAGGGGGGTACTAAGGAGAGGCAAGATCCTAGCTATGGAGTAGTTGTGCACACAAGAGTTTTACGAGTTCAGGCCCTTCTCGGAGGAAGTAACAGCCCTACGTCTCGGTGCCCGGAGGCGGTCGACTGGATTATATGTGTGAGAGTTACAGGGGTGCGAACCCTTCTGCCTGTGGAGGGGGGTGGCTTATATAGAGTGCGCCAGGACCCCAGCCAGCCCACGTAGCAGAGAGTTCAATGTACATAAAGGCCAGGCGTTACTGGTAACGCTTACATAAAGTGATATCATGGCCATAAAGACTACTTAATAACAGACCATTTGGATGTAGAGTGACCCTAGATCTTCTGGTGGTCGAGTGAGTCTTCATGGTCAACTGTCTTCGAGTCCGTCGAGTGGAATCCTTCCAGGTCGACTGAAAGGTAGTTTCTTCTAGAGATGTCCTTGGGTAGGGTACTTTGGTCAGGTCCGTGACCCTACCCTAGGTACATGGCTTCATCATTATCCCCCGAATGGATCGAGGTTTGAGTGAGGAAGGAGTTGAGAATTCTTCCGACCCCTCTTTTTGTGATATGAGTATGTCTTGTTCTGGATCAATGACCTTAGGTGACGGCACCAACTGCTTTTTCAGTCACCTTGATCCATTCTTTATATTAGTCGAGTGACTTTTTTATACTTGGAGATCTCTGAGCGACGGATCAGAGGAAATCTTCAGTCTGACAAGTTGCTCCGCTGTTCGCGGATTTAGCGGGATCTGAATTTCGGGAAGCGTGCGGGGCAAAGGAAGCCGCAGTACTCGGATGGGATAAGGCAGGGACACCTCGATTTCCGTGCCACCTTTTTCACCACGTATCGCGCGTGTGACTGTTGCGGGATTTGACAGGATCGCCCGGGCCTACCAGTCAGCCACTCGGAAGAGACTTCATACAAGGCGCCGGACGAGGGTTTTTCAAACAGTGTTCCCTCAATCCCCTCTCCCTCTTCCTCGAACTCGCCCGCCGCGCTCGCTTCCACCTCCACCTCGCTGCTCCTCGCGCGCCTCGCCGGTGACGATGGTGAAGGAAAAGACGGCGGCTTTGGAGTGGGCGAAGAAGGCAACGGTGAAGGCGAAGGGGAGAGCGCCTAGTCGGGGCGGATCTTCGTCGCGGTCTGGCCTGCCGCAAGGCTGGATCCAGGGAGACTGGATCCGCTCGACCATCACCCAGAAGGACCTCGACGACCTGGCCAACGAAGGACTGATCCCCCATGGGTCAGCAAGGCTTCCGGGGAAGGAGTGGCAGCCGCAGCCTCAGGAGGGTGAGTGCGTCCTCTTAGCCACCCATGTAGATCGCGGTTTTTCTCTGCCGCCGAATCTTTTCTTCCGAGGGTTTCTGAGCTTCTTTGGTGCACAACTCCATCACTTCACACCCAACTCCATTGCCTACCTCGCCGCTTTTGTGTCTTTGTGCGAAAACTTCTTGGGTTGCCGGCCGCGCTGGGGCCTTTTCAAACACATTTTCACTTGTCGCTCTCAGACAGTGAAAAAGGCTAGCCCGAATGACGAGAGGACCCAAGTAATCCAGATGTGTGGGGGTCTTGGGGTTCAGATGAGGAGTAAGAGTGCTTTTCCAGCTAGGGTGGCAGTCGACCTAGTTCTACTGCCAAGACCAGTTGACGCCAGGGCAGTCGACTGGCCTCCCCCCGTTCTCCATGGACCGAGTGAACAAGCCATCTTCTCTGAAGGTGCTTCCGGAGGAGAAGGCTCAGGTTAGGATGTTGATGGAGCGCGTGGTCTAGCTCATTCGTGACGGAGTGACGGGCATGGATCTTCTAGAGGTTTTCCTTCGACGGCGCATTCAGCCACTTCAATACCGGGGCCATCCGATGTGGTTGTACTCTGGTACTGAAGACACCACTCGGGTCCACCCGGAGGAGGTCGACGATGTCACTCTGGAGAGGTGGATGACCGCCATCACGGGGAACAGAGATAATCCTCGTGGAGCCAGGAGGATCCCGCCACTCGACCAGTCCTATGAACCAGACAAGGCCTGGCTACATTTCTCTGACTTGTGATTCTGTTTTCTTCATTCTGCTTTGCTGCAATTCGGTCGACTGACCTTTATCTTGTTTGTTGTCTTCTAGATCACAACCGAGATGTACTCGATGCCCAACGGGGCGCAAGAACAGATCGAAGAAGAAGAAGGAAGTGGAGGTGAAAGTCAGGAGGAGTGGGAGTCGGACGGCGACGAAGGTGAAGAAGATGTTGGCTCTGATGAGGAAGAGGAAGAGGAGGAGGAGGAGGTAGTCAAGCCTCCTCGTACTGAAAGACGGTCCAAGCTCGCCCATGATCCTGCGGTCGAGCGAGGCAAGGGGGTCATGCCTGCTGGGCAGTCGACCAAATGCCCTCGGACGACTTCTCCGGCGCCGACTGAGAAAGCGTCGAAGCAACCCTGAGCGGCACCGACAAAACCGGCGAAGGCTCTACCAAAGATGAGGATGGAGATTCCGACTGTTTCTGGGTAACGGCATAACTCATGTTTTCTCTTTCAACATGGATATATTCTTGGTCGACTCGATTGCTGACTCACTGATTTCTGAAAATCGCAGTGCTGCTACTTCTGAGACCTCAGCCAGGCATGACGATCAAGAAATGGAGGATGCTGCCACTTCCAATCCTGGTATGATCTGTGCAGTTTCACTTTCGGTCGATCGGATCTTCATTTTTAACTTTGAATCTTTTCTGTAGCTCCACCTAGCATTATCATCGATCTCCCCGACGACGACGATGAGGAGCCACTGAGGCAAAGGAAGAATAGGAAAGCGTCTGCTGGCAAGACTGTTCAGGTTGCGTCGGCGCCTGACACATTGGTTCCGGAGGGAGGCAGCGTTGCTCGGGCTACCATGTCCTTTGCGGTGCCGTTGACGAGTGTCCGCCCTCCGTCGTCGAGTGCTGATCCACCTTCCCTCTTCTCCACACACCACGTCCCAGAGGACCAAGCAGGTGCTACCAAGGAAGCCATACGCCAGGCGGGGGTCATGATGGAGCAGGTGAAGGCGATCCGAGACGCCAGCCAAGCAGCTTATGATGCAAGTTCAGCTCTTCAGAGCAATGTCTATGTTAGTTGACCACCGCCTATTCTGTTAGGATATGATATCTGACAATTTTTATTTCTAAACATCTTAAAACTTGTCATACACCCACTGGGTGTGTCGACTGAAATGTCTGGATTAGTGGGGGCACGCTGAGTGCACCCACTGGGTGTAGTCCCCGAGACTACGGTGGACTGCTGGCAGTCGACTGTAGTCTTTATGTCTCAAACTTTTTTACTTTCTTCACTCGATCTGGTCGAATGGAATCATGGAACCAGTGGGGGCACGCTGAGTGCACCCACTGAGTGTAGTCCCCGAGACCGTGGTCGACTGCTGGTAGTCGGCTATGGTCTGAAGGATACTTTGCTTTCCCCTTTCTTTCTTTTTTGAAACTGCGTCTAACTGTTGGCAGTTAGCTACTTTCGGTCGGCTGATCGATCCGAGCCGGTAGAACCAGTGGGGGCACGCTGAGTGCACCCACTGGGTGTAGTCCCCGAGACTACAGTTGAAATTTTTGATTCGGCTGTAGTCTTAGAAATGCTACGATTTTTCTCTTAGTCACTCGAAAATGACCTGTCTTTGATGTCTATCGACTGATCCTTCGCAGAAATCTTGCGAGCTTGTGGCTCGTTATACTGAGTTGGAGAACAAGCATATCCAGCTCGAACTTGATCTGAAGCTTGTCCAGGAGAAATTCACGAAGGCGAAGGAGGAGACAAAAGGTATGTTTGGTGAGGACCTTGACGACTGCCCTTATTTTTTGTCCATTCCTGAGTCTGAACTCACTGTCATTTTGCAGATAAACTAAGGGGTGCTCTGAAGTAGAAGGACCTTGACCTCGCCGAGGCGCAGAAAGCGGCTTCGGACAAGACGAAACTCGCAAAAGAAAAGTTGGCTTCAATCAGCAAACTTGAAGAGGAGAATACCAATATGAAAGCTGCTCTCGACGTGGCCAACAAGGAGGTCAGCCGACTGAAGAATGACAAGATGGCCCTGAGTGACAAGGCTAGCGAACTGGTGGGAAAGAAGAACGACTTAGAGGCTTATCTGGGAGGGCTCGCCAAGAAGTTATTCCTCATGCTCGAAGGTAACCCTTTATATCCGACTGGTAATCACTGACTTATTGTAGGAACGTTAGCTTATCCTTGGATCGTATCCACAGAATTCTGCCAAAACTTTGAAGAGGAGACTAGTCGAGTGGAGACTGGCTTAGATCCCATCAACTCTCCTGTGAAGGATGAAGCCGCCATGAACATGCTCCATCTCGAGTCTCGCGTTGCTGCTGTGGTCGACTATCTTGTGAGACTGAAGGTTGCAACATCACGCATCGACACAGCACTCTGGCCAGGAGAAACACTTCAGAATGACCTCGAGTCTCTGATGACTCGACTGAACGAAGTCCCAAGTCAAGTGCAAGAATGGAAAAAGTCTTCTGCCAGGTGTGGTGCCGACGTTGCTCTGTCTCTGGTCCGTGTTCATTGCAAGGACGCGCGAGAGGACAAGTTGGTGTCTCTCAAGGTGGTCAATACCAAGAAGCATGACTTCCGATCTTTCATGGAGACCTTCATTGCTGCTGCCACTCGGATTGCAGATGGAATTGACCTGGACGAGTTCGTTGCGCCTTCCAGTCCTTCGCAGGAGGAGTAAAAAACTTCTATGCTTGATGCCTTAAATTTGCCTCGGAATGCCGAGTGGTTTTTGTAACCGATAAACTTTAACAGGCTTGGTGCCTGAGCACTTCCGGATCCATAGGACGTTATCTGAACTTGGGTTTACCGTTGAATATGTTTGCATTCGCCTTCGAACGATCATTGTCCTTCGCCCGGAATATATACTAGTGTTTGTGATGCACTTTTGCAGGTAGGGATGAAGCACAAATTGCAATCGGCTTGTGCCTCATCATGCTTAGGCGAGCACTGGGCTGCAGCTAAGCCCCCGAGTGGGAGGTTTGCTTTACACTCGGTAGGATTTTCAAAAACTTAGGCGAGCACTGGGCTGCAGCTAAGCCTCCGAGTGGGAGGTTTGCTCTCCACTCGGTAGGATTTTCAAAAACTTAGGCGAGCACTGGGCTGCAGCTAAGCCCCCGAGTGGGAGGTTTGCTCTCCACTCAGTAGGATTTTCAAAAACTTAGGCGAGCACTGGGCTGCAGCTAAGCCCCCGAGTGGGAGGTTTGCTCTCCACTCGGTAGGATTTTCAAAAACTTAGGCGAGCACTGGGCTGCAGCTAAGCCCCCGAGTGGGAGGTTTGCTCTCCACTCGGTAGGATTTTCAAAAACTTAGGCGAGCACTGGGCTGCAGCTAAGCCTCCGAGTGGGAGGTTTGCTCTCCACTCGGTAGGATTTTCAAAAACTTAGGCGAGCACTGGGCTGCAGCTAAGCCCCCGAATGGGAGGTTTGCTCTCCACTCGGTAGGATTTTCAAAAACTTAGGCGAGCACTAGGCTGCAGCTAAGCCCCCGAGTGGGAGGCTTGCTCTCCACTCGGTAGGATTTCCGTGGCGTAGCTCTGAAGGAGAAGGTAGCAGTCGACCTGCGCTTCGTCCTCCTTGTGGAGCGCATGTTGTATTTGTGGCGTAGCTCGGAAGGAGAAGGTAGCAGTCGACCTGCGCTTCGTCCTCCCTGCGGAGCGCACGTTGTATTTGTGGCGTAGCTCGGAAGGAGAAGGTAGCAGTCGACTTGTGCTTCGTCCTCCTTGTGGAGCGCATGTTGTATTTGTGGAATAGCTCGGAAGGAGAAGGTAGCAGTCGACCTGCGCTTCGTCCTCCTTGCGGAGCGCACGTTGTATTTGTGGCGTAGCTTGGAAGGAGAAGGTAGCAGTCGACCTGCGCTTCGTCCTCCTTGCGGAGCGCACGTTGTATTTTATACTTAGGCGAACACTAGGTTGCAGCTAAGCCCCCGAGTGGGAGGCTGGCTCACCACTCGGCAGGATTTTGTTTAAACTTAGGCGAGTACTTGGACTGCAGCTAAGCCTCCGAGTGGAAGGCTGACTTACCACTCGGTAGGATTTTGTTTAAACTTAGGCGAAACGGATTCGCAGCTAAGCCTCCGAGTGGAAGGTTGGCTTACCACTCGGTAGGATTTTGTTTAAACTTAGGCGAAACGGATTCGCAGCTAAGCCTCCGAGCGGGAGGCTGGCTCACCACTCGGTAAGGATTTTTTTACAAACTTAGGCGAAACGGATTCGCAGCTAAGCCACCCACTGGGGGACTGATTTATGTGAACAAAAGTAACAACAATCACTGGGAAAATTATAAAACTCTTGTCTTTGATAAATAAA
Source organism: Triticum aestivum (assembly GCF_018294505.1). Taxonomy (NCBI): domain Eukaryota; kingdom Viridiplantae; phylum Streptophyta; class Magnoliopsida; order Poales; family Poaceae; genus Triticum; species Triticum aestivum. Next base: position 246,742,332 of record NC_057813.1, read on the forward strand.
CTACAGAAGTACTTTTATTACAACTCATCTGAGTGAATACTTAAGTATAAAAGGGGCGGAGCAGATCCGCATTCCAATCTCGTGGCTCGTCAATCTGGCGATCGATGTTGTAAAGACGATATGCTCCATTGTGGAGAACTTTGGTAACAATGAAGGGGCCTTCCCAAGTAGGGGCGAGTTTGTGTGGCTTCTGTTGGTCCACTCGGAGGACCAAGTCTCCTTCTTGGAAGGCTCGACTCTTCACATTTCTGGCGTAGAATCGGCGCAAGTCTTGCTGATAGATGGCCGACCGGATCATGGCCATCTCTCTTTACTCTTACAGAAGGTCGACTGCATCTTGCCTGGCTTGCTCCGCTTCGACTTCAGAGTAGAGCTCGACTCGCGGTGCATTGTGAAGCAGGTCACTTGGCAGAACCGCTTCAGCTCCGTAGACCAGAAAAAACGGAGTTCTCCCAGTCGACCGATTTGGAGTAGTCCTCAATCCCCAAAGAACTGATGGAAGTTCGTCGACCCACGCGCCTGCTGCGTGCTTGAGGTCACGCATCAACCGGGGTTTCAGTCCTTTGAGAATTAGGCCGTTTGCTCTTTCTGCTTGTCCATTCGACTGGGGGTGGGCGACTGAAGCATAGTCGACTCGTGTGCCTTGAGAAGCGCAGAAAGCTTTGAACTGATCGGAATCGAAGTATGACCAATTATCAGTGATCATGCTATGCGGAACTCCATATCTGAATATCAATTCTCTGATGAAGCTGATGGCAGTGCCAGCATCAAGATTTTTAATGGGCTTGGCTTCGATCCACTTGGTGAACTTGTCGACTGCAACCAGTACATGGGTGAAGCTGCTCCTGCCAGTTCTCAGTGGTCCAACCATATCTAACCCCCAAACAGCGAAAGGCCATACGATTGGAATGGTCTTCAAGGCTGAGGCGGGCTTGTGCGACATATTGGAGTAGAACTGACATCCTTCGCACTTGTCGACTATCTCTTTTGCCATTTCATTTGCTCTGGTCCAGTAAAAGCCTGCTCGGTATGCTTTAGCCACGATGGTCCGAGAGGACGCATGAAGGCCGCGGGTCCCCGAGTGGATGTCGTTGAGAATCATTCGACCCTCTTACGGTGTTATGCATTTCTGGCTGATTCCAGTCATACTTTCTCTGAACAACTGTCCCTTCATGACAGTAAAGGCCTTGGATCAACGGACGATCCTAGCCTCTTCTTCATTCTCTGGGAGCTCTTTCCTTAGGATATACGCGATGTAAGGCACTGTCCAGTCGGGAGTGATAACCAGAACTTTCATGATTAAGTCAACCATAGCTGGGACCTCGACTTCAGTCGGATCCGTGGCACTTTTTGGCTGCGGGGCTTCTTCGGTGAAAGGATCCTCTTGAACTGATGGCACGTGGACGCCACTAGGAATGGCTTCTCTTTTGGAACCTATCTTCGCCAAGTCATCAGCTGCTTGATTTTTCAGTCAGGGTATGTGATGAAGCTCTAACCCCTCGAATTTCTTCTCCAGCTTTCTTACTACGTTGCAGTAACCAGTCATAGCTGGGCTTCTGACGTCCCACTCCTTCATCACTTGGTTAACCACTTAATCTGAGTCGCCGTAGACCATGAGGCGATAGACGCCGAGTGAAATGGCCATACGCAACCCATACAAAAGTGCTTCGTATTCTGCTTCGTTGTTGGAGGAATCAAAGTGAATTTGGAGTACATATCTGAGCTTATCTCCTCGGGGGGAAACCAACACTACCCCGGCACCGGAACCATTCAGCATTTTAGAGCCATCAAAGAACATAGTCCAGTGCTTCGAGTGAACTTGAATCGGTAACTGTTGTTCGGTCCACTCGGCGAGGAAATCTGCTATTGCTTGGGACTTGATAGCTTTCTTTGCCTCAAATCTGATATCTAGGGGAAGGAGTTCAATCGCCCATTTTGCCACTCGACCAGTTGCATCTCTGTTGTGCAGAATCTCTGATAAGGGGGCGTCGCTGACGACTGTGATGGTATGGTCAGAGAAGTAGTGAGCAACTTTCTTCGTGGTCATATAAATCCCATATACAAGCTTCTGATAATGAGGGTATCGTTGCTTTGATGGGGTCAGGACTTCAGAAATATATATACTGGGCGCTGAACTTTGAAGGCTTTCCCTTCTTCTTCCCGCTCGACCATAAGTATTGTATTGACGACTTGTCCTGTGGCTGCAATGTAAAGCAGTAAAGGCTCTTTGCTGATTGGGGCAGCAAGCACCGGCTGGGTGGAAAGCAGGGTTTTCAACTCTGCAAACGCTGCATTAGCTTCAGGAGTCCACTCGAACTTATCTGACTTCTTCATCAGTCAATACAGAGGCAATGCCTTCTCACTGAGACGAGAGATGAATCGACTTAAAGCGGCCAAGCAACCAGTAAGCTTCTGAACATCATGCACACGCACAGGTCGTTTCATTCGGAGTATAGTGCCCACTTTCTTTGGGTTTGCATCGATTCCTCGTTCAGAAACGAGAAAACCGAGCAGCTTCCCGCCAGGAACTCCGAATGTGCACTTGGATGGATTAAGCTTGATATCATACCTCCTGAGGTTGGCAAATATTTCAGAGAGGTCAGTCAGCAGGTCGGAACCTTTCCGTGACTTGACCACAATGTCATCCATGTATGCTTCCACATTCCGACTGATTTGAGTGAGCAAACACTTTTGAATCATCCTCATGAACGTGGCTCCGGCATTCTTGAGGCCGAATGGCATGGTGACATAACAGAAGCACCCAAATGGGGTGATGAAAGCTGTTTTTATCTCATCGGGTCCATACAGACGGATCTGATGGTACCCGGAATAGGCGTCTAAGAAAGACAGTCGCTCACATCCCGCAGTCGAGTCGACTATTTGGTCGATGCGGGGAAGAGGAAAATGATCTTTCGGGCAGGCCCGATTGATATGTTTAAAGTCAATGCACATGCGAAGTGAGTTGTCCTTTTTGGGGACCATGACAACATTGGCGAGCCACTCGGAGTGGTAAATCTCTCGGATAAACTCTGCTGCTAAGAGCCGAGCCACCTCTTCGCCAATAGCCTTCCTTTTCTGGACGGCGGACCGTCGCAGATGTTCCTTGACAGGTTTTGCCTTTGAATCGACTCGCAGACGATGCTCAGCCAGCCCCCTGGGTACACCTGGCATGTCAGAAGCTTTCCATGCAAAGATGTCCCAGTTCTCACGGAGGAACTGGATGAGCGCTTCTTCCTATTTGGGGTCGAGTGTTGTGGAGATATGAGTCGGAGCAGCGTTGGGGTCGGTCGGGTGGATGTGAACTGGTTTTGTCTCACCGGACGACTGAAACGCTGATTCCGTAGCAGGCTTCTTGGCTCGCAACAAATCACTCGAGTCTGCATTCCTCTGGTGTTCCTGCCACTCTTCTGCCACCATCTGAGCATCGGCGATCTTTGAGCCTTTCTGGAAGCACTCTTCTGCCTTCTTGCGATTACCAGTAACAGTGATCACGCCTTTAGGGCCAGGCATCTTCAATTTGAGGTACACGTAACATGGTCGAGCCATAAAACGTGCATAAGCTGGCCTGCCCAAAATAGCATGGTAGGCACTCTGGAAATCTACAACCTCAAATGTCAGCTTTTCTTTGCGGAAGTTCTTGGAATCACCAAAAACCACATCGAGAGCAATCTGGCCGAGTGATGCGGCCTTCTTGCCAGGAATGACTCCATAGAAACTCATGTTGCTTGTGCTAGTCTGGACATCGGAATGCCCATCCCTTTTAGCGTCTCAGCGTACAGTATATTCAAACTACTGTCGCCATCCATCAACACTTTAGTCAGTCGAGTGCCCTCAACGACTGGGTCGACCACCAGAGCTTGCCTCCCAGGGGTGGCTATGTGCGTCGGGTGATCAGACTGGTCGAATGTGATGGCCGTCTGAGACCACTTCAGATAATTGGGTGTCGCTGGAGCAACCATATTCACCTCTCGGTTTATAACTTTCAGTCGACTTTTGCTCTCAACGTCAGCAAAAATCACCAGAGTAGAATTGACCTGAGGGTATTCCTCGTCACTATCCCCCTTGTCATCAACTTTGTCTGACTCCTTTTCCTTATCCTTGGACTGTTTCCCCTGGAACTGCTGTATCAGAAGTCGACACTGTCGAGTGGTATGCTTCGGGTAAATGAAATTACCCTCTTCATCTTTCTTCATGTGTATGTGACACGGTAAATCCATCACGTCGTTTCCTTCTTTATCCTTTACTTTCTTGGGGTTCCAAGGCCCCTTGGGCTTGCCTTTGAACTTTCCTTGAGTCACGGCCAAGGTTTCTCCAGGAGCAGCTGGCTCGGCTTTCCGCTTTTGCTTCCGACTGGAGTTCCTTCCTCCGGTTTCCTGGGCGACTGACTTGTGCTTGCCGCTCTGGAGCCGATCCTCTTCCTCACCGTTGGCATATTTGGTGGCTATATCCATCATTTGACTCAGAGACATGTCTCCGGTTCGACCGAATTTCAGGCTTAGCTCTCTGTACTTACGCCTTCCTTGAAAGCGTAGAATGCCTGGTGATCAGATACATTCTGTACTGTGTGACGCAATGTGATCCATCTCTGGATGTAATCTCTCAAAGTCTCATTCGACTTCTGCACACAAGATTGCAGCTTTGTCAGTCTTGCTGGTCGCTTACACGTTCCTTCGAATGTTCTGACAAACACTCGGGAGAGGTCTTCCCACGTGTAAATGCTTCTGGGTGTCAACTGATTCAACCATGCCCTGGCTGATCCCTCCAACATAAGAGGCAGATGTTTCATGGCCACCTCGTCGTTCCCGCCGCCGATCTGGACAGCCACTCGGTAGTCTTCAAGCCAAGTATTGGGCTTAGACTCACCGTTGAACTTGCTGGCTCCAGTCGCCAACCTAAAGTTGGGAGGAATCACCGCGGCTCTGATGGCTCTACTGAAACACTCTGGTCCGGAGACATGCACTCGGCTGCTGGTGGGTACATCTCTGTCGTTACCCTCTCTGTGGGCTCTGTTCCGGTCGACTAGGCCTTGAACGATGATGGATCTCGCATCAAAGCCTGGTTCCCTGGGGTCGACTGGAATCCTTCGTCCGCCACTGTGGTGGCGTCTATCATCCTGCTGTCGAGGCACATAGGACCCACCCCTTGGGGGAGGAGTGGGCACTCGACGTCGATCGTTGCGATCGAATCGGTGATCATACTGCTCACGGTTCTTGTACTGATCGTGCCGGTCACCACGCCCTTCACGCCTTAGGGGCGATCTAGGGCTATGAGCCGACTGGACTGTGTTTGCTGCCACGGATCTGCTGTGAATCCTGTTCCGTGACTGTGATACAGCTGAGTTCTGATCTCCCGCTGCTCGGAGCAAATCTCTGATCTACATCAAGCCTCTGCCAGCCTCTGACTGGGAAGGCTGGATTGATTCTGCTATGCGGGCTGCAGCTGCTAAATTCTGAATCGGAGTTCGATATACCTGAGTCAGAGGCGGAAAGAGCTGGCATCGACTGGAGTCAGGGATTCGTTGCCACGCGCGCTCGTCGAGTGCTCGCTGAAGGTTCTCCAGTCGAGTGCGCTCAGCCAAGTTGGCCAAGCGGGCGTCCTCTAAGGTGCGAGCCTCAGGGGTTTCTCCAACGATTGGAGTGTGAAGTGCATCCATGTTCCGGCGGCGAAGTTCTTCCCTCTGTAGCGAATTGAGGGGCTCGGGGAGGTATTCCTCATGGACGTGCGACGGATCGCCTCCGCCGTCACCTGCCTCGACACCTTGAAAGCCGGGGGGACCGTGTGGTCCATTGACCATCAGGACCTCTGCCGCTGGATCACTGCTGTCGCACTTGGATGCAGTCTCTGCGGAGCCAGTCGACAGATCGAACAGGCCGTAAAGAGATTCGTCGGGCTTGATTGCCGCGACTTGGGCGGTGGTCGACTGGCGAGCCACCGCGTGCCTCACCCACCGCTGAAGCCTCGACCGACCGGAGCGCTTGCGCCGGCGGGAAGCTGGGAGGGAGGATGACACAAAAACAGGCCGATACTAGGTCGACGGTTGCCGCAGGAGGACACCGCAGACGCACGCTCGAAAGTTCGTAGCTCCGCGGACTGGGAGCGCGTCGATGTCGAGCGGAGCCTCCTGCAGCCAGGCAGAGTCGTCGGCGACGAACGTAAGCGCGCCGAGACGGATCTCGCGGCCCTCGGGCAAAACTCCGCCTGAAACCATGATGAAGGGAATCGGAAAAATTGCAACTTCTCCAACATGTCGCTAAGATACCTGCCCCACGATGGGCGCCAACTGTCGTGGTTCTAAGTCTGATAGTAGTATAGGGGGTACTAAGGAGAGGCAAGATCCTAGCTATGGAGTAGTTGTGCACACAAGAGTTTTATGAGTTCAGGCCCTTCTCGGAGGAAGTAACAACCCTACGTCTCAGTGCCCGGAGGCGGTCGACTGGATTATGTGTGTGGGAGTTGCAGGGGTGTGAACCCTTCTGCCTGTGGAGGGGGTGGCTTATACAGAGTGTGCCAGGACCCCAGCCAACCCACGTAGCAGAGAGTTCAATGTACATAAAGGCCAGGCGTTACTGGTAACGCCTTACATAAAGTGATATCATGGCCATAAAGACTACTTAATAACAGACCGTTTGGATGTAGAGTGACCCTAGATCTTCTGGTGGTCGAGTGAGTCTTCATGGTCGACTGTCTTTGAGTCCATCGAGTGGAATCCTTCCAGGTCGACTGAAAGGTAGTTTCTTCTAGAGATGTCCTTGGGTAGGGTACTTTGGTCAGGTCCGTGACCCTACCCTAGGTACATGGCTTCATCACCTAACGCCAAATGCACGGGATCCGCCTGAGTTTTGGGTGGGCCAGGGGTGTCGGAGTCCTATGTGGCTGGTGTTCGGACTCCTGCAAAGCCCCTGCATTGGTTTTGGTTTGCGGGAAAATGGAAGTCCGACGGGTCCACAAACGAATGGAGACTCCGTTAGATGGCTTGCGGGGTCCGAACCGCTCAGTCCGGACATATGCAAGAGGTTTGAGGGTCCACGTTGGAGATACCCTAATATATTTACTTTGTGAATTTTTAATAGACCAAGGCTTGTACTTTCGGCTTTCAAATGTCAGTAGGTAAGATTACATTAGGGAGACAAACATAGTATATACGGTCTTTGCAATTTTGATCATCTCTCATGTTAACTAGATGAGTCGTTGTGCCAATTGGCTTGCAGCCCAGAAGTTAAGTGAATTATTTGAAGCATAAAAAGGAAGTGAAGTGAACTATTTCAAAGATGTTTCTTGTGTGGTTTACAAGTCATTGAAACCAAAAATTTATGTGCACCATTTGAAGGATTCATCTCAAGAACAACTTGAAAGTGGTTATGTTCGACATGGCACGGATGATTGATTCACGCATCCTCGATTATGGACACATGTGTGGCTTAATGCCCTCCTTCCCAAAACCCGAGGATAGAACTGCGAATTTGTAATTTCCTTGTATACTTACCAACCGCAAGTTGCATGAGTATAACGACAGGCCAATTGACAGAGAGACCAACTGCAGCCCGGAAGTTGAACGAACTACGTGACACATAAAATGAAAGTCAAGTGAACTATTTAAATAGACCAATTGACTAACTACAACTCGGAAGTTAAGTGAACTACTCAGTCAAGTGAACTGTTTGAAGAGACCAATTGTAACCATTGCTGCAAAGACCAATTGCAGCCAAGAAGAGAAGCAACAGATACAACCGCCTGCATCTAACACTGCCTGAGAGCAATACACACTACAAAATCTCAACCATTCTGCGACGTTTCACTTGTGTCACGTAAAACCGTTTTTTGTCACGAGAAATACCTGGTGACATTTTCCGGCACCCCACCGTCACCGAACTGCCGTCACAAAAAATAAAATCTTGACGGTACCACTTCCTCCGCCAGGCAAGACTTTGCCTTATGTGACGAACACAAATTCGTTCCCGAAGCTATCTTTTGCAATGGTGAAAAAATGTCACTAGACTATCACCGTATACGATCTGCCCCTCGTCGTAGTTTTCGATGACAATATATCCGTCAGTAACTACCAACCCATCATGTTTGACCAGTCAACATTTCTGACATACGAGTCCATAATATGCTGACGTGGCACCCTGGCATGAACTATGCCCATTTAGCTGCATCAATTGTTCTTTTAATATTTTGTATGCACAACGGACGAGATGCGACCGAAATACGGCCGCACATCAAACGCACGACCGGCGCATCCAGAAATCCGAGCAGATACGATCCTATAATCACCCCAAACAAACGAAAAACGGACGAAATGAACGTTCATTTGAGATCATGCGTTGGAGTTTGCCTTAGTTTGGAGACAATGACATGGTGTCGAGTGAAAAGCTCGGGCCTGCCTCTCGTCACCCGGCTGCTCCTATCTCGCATAAGATTTCTGGGCGGCTCCTATAAAAAAGTGTGGTCCCATCTAGAAGAAACTGCCCCCGCAAAAAAAAAATCTAGAAGAAACTGTGGCCCAAACAGAAGCCGTGCCCGGATATGATCGAGGCCGACATGACACGCACACTGGCTATCCAGCACCCACTGTGACGCGCATCGCTCTAATGATCACACGCTTGTGATTCGGAAAGAAGAGGAAATTGTTAAAAACAAAGGAAAAATGATGATCACACACATTGTCCGATATAATAATCCTGCCGTCCTCTTTGCCTGATTGCGGGAACACGACGGGCTGATGGAGTCGAACCGCGAAGCGGCAAGGTTCACCCGCACAGTCACAGTCGGCGGACACGACGGAAGGCTCGGCGCAGCCCCGACAAGGCCGGGGGCGAGCTGATCCAAAGGAAAAATAATTGCCTTCGCCGACGTCCACAACTTGCAAGAGATAATAAAGCGATAAGCATCGCACTCGCACCACCGCAGCATGGCTGCATCGGAGGAGTCACCCCTCGTTATATAGCCGTCGCATCACTCACCTGCTCTTCAGTATAGTGTGAGCCTGTGACTGAGTGGGAGGGAAAGAAGAGGGAGATCAGGAGATGGGGAAGGGAGGGAAAGGCGAGGCGGCGGCGGCAGTGGCCGGCGAGGGGGAGAACATGGCGGCGTGGCTAGTGGCCAAGAACACCCTCAAGATCATGCCCTTCAAGCTTCCGCCCCTCGGTATTTTTTTTTCTTCCCGACCTTTCCGTCGCTGATTTTCGCTATACAGATCGACTCGCCGTTCTATGATTTTGAAATCCATTGCTGGCTCGTGAACTCCATCGGTTTTCTGCCGATTGATATAGTCCAGAAATATCTGTTTTTAGACAGTCGGTCCTGAAATCCAGGTGGCACTGACAAGTTAGACTTTTTTTACCTTATCTTACTTATCGGGTTTGCGAATGTCAGACATGGAGGTAATATAGGAGGAGAGCTCAGATTTAACACAATTTTTTATTTGAGTCAGTTTGCAGACTGTAACTGTCACTCTTCCCGAACAGGAATGGTATGTGAAATTCAGATATCCCCGGATCACAGACCTTGGTTGTAAAGAAAACCACAGCCCTTTACTTTTTTTTTCTTTTTTTGTTTACAGGCAGAGAGGCCCTTCGAGCATCTCTAATCAACACCAAAAAAAATTCTAACTCCTACTAGGAAGCAGTTTCAAAGAAAAACACGCCTGCCTAAGACCAAAACTACCAGAGTCGCCATATCGGCTCGATAGTACAATAACCGTCAATAAGACGTCGTCGTCCATCCCTCGACCTGCATAATTTATGGAGCGTGCTCAATATCCAGCCTGTGAACCTTCATATTTGGAGGCTGAGGGTGTTGATATGGAGCAGCCTCCATCCGCAACCACTCGCACGGGAGGAAAGTTTCAGTCCGTCCACTTCCTCCCGCGTGCAGCCCGGTCAATGGCATAGACGTCATCTGTCGTTTCTGAGACTGCCAATGCTGCACCCACTTTCCACCTGAACGGAGCAAATCCCATCATATTTACCATCGGAGTGCGCCCCATTCGCGAGTATATAACCCCCATTGCCCTCCTTCGTTGGAGCCACCACATTCACACTCTTCCCCACCCCCGTTGCGGCGCACTCACCCCCCATCGGCCCCCTTCGGGGACTGCCACCCTCTCTTCCCCAATTACCATGTCGGCACAGCCGCGCCCTCGGCAAGACCAAAGAGTACCGTGTTGAGAGAGAGTTCTGGAGAGGGCATGGGAGTACTCAGAGTGGGTCGCGGACGACGCGGTCCTTGACCTCCCCACGCCACGTGTACTTCACCTCATTTCAGTGGTTGCCCCCACAGAAATGGCCGCGGCGCTCACGCGACCTTCAAGACTGTGGCCTTATCCCTCATCTAGGATGACAGGGTTCGTCAACCGCGTGGCCACAGAAAGTTGCGGTGACCGAAGTTTTCCCTGCCTACGATGTCACTTTGAAGAGGGAAAAGAACCCATAGTTCAACAGAGAATCATTGTAATCCTTCTTAAAATCCATTTTGTAAATCCATGTGTAAATACTAGTTGAAATCGATGTTTAATCGTGTATCTAAAAACTCGCATCGTTGAGGTGGGGACTGAAACTGAACTGAAGCCTGAATCTTCTGAATTTTGAAATTTTGGAGAAGAACCTTTATAGTCCACAACAATTAGGACACACATGTAAGAAAAACATGTAGCTACCTTTTTGACGACTCTGTGTTTGTGCACAGGCGCCGCGGCTTTCATATTCCATATGGCTACTCTTCTAAAAGCAACTCTAGTAGAGTCACCATAACGCAGCGTTTATATCCACATGGAGCGCGCTCCATATGCATTATGGAGACCACTGAGGCAAAGCACAAAGTTAGAGTTGCCATATTTAGCTATCTCCATACCATGGAACCCATTTATCAATGAGGCATCTTATTTCCCAATTAAAGACAGTATAACCGCACCTAAAGCGAGCCCTCTCAGCACATTACATTTCTGGCTGTCCGTTTTCATGATCTAACCGTTTCTAGCCATTCGATCTGATGTCTATTGGCCTCTCTCCTGCATATGTTGAATAGTGGCCCAGTTGTCCTAATGGGCTGCTACTCTTATGGCCGAAACGAAGCATTGTGGTAAACTGGGCCTGCTCTGCCAGCCGCCAGCCCACCTATCCAATGAACCGTCAAAGTCGATCGCTTGCAGTGTGCTATATAAAAACTCTCCCAACACGCAGGACCCTTTATACCTAACCTAATTTCTCATCTCCCTCCACCGTCCACACCTTCAGATCCCATCCAGATCCATAGACCACCTAGCGACGACTACCAGCACTAAAGCAAGCCGAAGGCGCGCCGCCGTCATCGCCCCTCCATCGCCGGAGTCGGGCACAACTTGTTGTAGTAGACAGTCGGGAAGTCGTCGTGCTAAGGCCCCGTAGGTCCAACGCACCAGAACAGCAACCGCCGCAGATGAAGAATAACGTAGATCAGAAAGATCCAATACGAAGACACGCGAACGTAGACGAACAACGACGAGATCCGAGCAAATCCACCAAAGATAGATCTGCCAGAGACACACCTCCACACGCCCACCAACGGTGCTAGACGCGCCGCCGGAACGGGGACTAGACGGGGAGACCTTTATTCCATCTTCAGGGAGCCGCCGCCGTCTCGTCTTCCTGAGCAGGACACAAACCCTAGAAAAACTGAAAGAAACGACTAAAAACGGAGCCCTCCCGCCGGCCCTTGCCGAGATCCACCGCGCCTCCATGGCCCTAGGGCCACCGGAGAGGAGGCGGACCTGCGGCGGCGACGGCAGGAGGCAAAAACCCTAACTTTTTTGTGGAGGAAGGAGGAGGCGGCGGCGGCGGGAGGCAAAAACCTGAACTATTTGCGTCGAGAGTCTTGTCAATCCAACAAATTGTTGATGATAACTACACATTGTACAAAGTATATGTTCTGCAGTATACAGTATACTGTTATTTTTGTACATTACTTATGCAAAGGGTAAAAAATTGTAATTAAAATGATATGCAGATGTTTGGGCTGGGCTCGGCCTTTGAACTTCTACATGTTTTTTTCCCTAATAGAGATGTCATGATGGGAGCCTTTGCAAGAGCGATTTTTCTAGGAGCCAAGAGAGCTCACGATCAATCACAACATGTATCTACCAACCATCCTAAACTCATACAGTTGAGACACATACTTGAATCAACTACAAATCCGTCAAATCTAACAAAAGTATATTAAAATACTGTTTTTTGCAATCCAATCGAATTCTCCTTAATTACACATTATGATTTTGTAAAACGAAGGAGGTAAACATGAAATACAAGAAACCACAATACTACTTCAAAAGCATTGCGAATAATTAAAAACAAATTACTTCATATCCCTAAAAAAATTAGAGCCAAATTAGACTGGCACGGCAACGCGCGCCATCAACAATCTAGTTAAAGTAATGACTTCACGTGAGGTGGGGACCAGATGAAGTTTCCTTCACCCACACACAACTTTCAGCCTCCTTTGGTTCATAGGAATATTGTAGGAATTGCAAAGGATAAGAGCTTTATAGGAAAAATTCCTTTGGAGCCCTTTGGTTTGTAGGAATGGGTTCCTATTCCTATGTAGGATAGGAATCAATCCTTCACATTTCAAAGGAAAAAAACATTGACCTAGACTGAATGGAAAAATTCCGATTCTATGCATCAAACGACATCTCTTTATCTATAGGATTTGAGATGCATGTTATCTCACTTCCTATGATTTTCCTATTCCTATACTATTCCTATCCTATGAACCAAAGGAGGCCTTCATATGGAGTGCACTCCCACACACAACTATCATATGGAGTGAGCTTTAAAAGGCAGCCCTCAGACTCTAAATATGAAGGCTGGGAGGTGGCGGGAAGATGTTGTGGATTCCATTTTCGAGTGAGTGGTAGGAAGTTATTAGACTACATTAGCGCATGGATTATATTGCACCATCTTTAATTCATGTTCAATGCAAGGTGTTTAGAAAAATAAACTGACTTTTGTTTATGGACCGATACTTATTTATAGAGGGCTCATGCTTAACTAGCCACCTCTGTTATAGATATAAGCATTGATACTTCATAAAATATTGTTTGTTTTAGTAAGCAAGTCCTTAAGCATCTTGCATTGACTGGTCAAAAAATTTCAAGAGTTAACTCTTGTGTGCTGGACTTTGTGGATTAATTTTTGGGAATGGATTAAAGATGCCCTTAGGCAACATACACTTGGTATCGGCTACTTTTTTTCCGAGAACGCACAAAAGATCTGTGTGTCTATATACTTATCCCTATATTAAGGTAGAAAACAATGTCAGTTTACATGAATTTATTCTGAAGGCACCGAGGGGGGTGGCGGCCCGAGCGGTCTACCGCGGCAAGCTACGGGGCTATTCTCTTTAGACTACCGTTATCGAAAAAGGCTTTCGCCCCGCTTTATAAATAAAGCAAACCGCCACAGAGCATACAAACCGAAGCAAGTCCACACACACCCACCCAAGACTCACGACAAAGTACATAGGTTCTGCTGAGGGCACAGCTCAACAAGCCCAAAAGGAAAACAAAAACAACACCCACACACCAAACACAAGGCGTCTAGTCAGGATCCGGCGGAGGCGGCGGGGGCGGCGGCGACAGGCGGACGGCCATCGAACGGATGTCGGCGATGAAGACGGAGATGGCGTCACGGTCCGGGGGGCGGCTAAGCGGCCGCCAAAGCTGCAAGAAACCCGAGAATTTATAGAGAGCGTCAGTAGCGCGACGAAGGGGAGTAGGACGCGGGGGACAACTGGAGTTCAACAAAAAGGTCCGGGAAATTGGTGTGGCACCAACTACCACCGACCACCTCGCGAAAGCAGCTCCAGAGGAACTGGGCGGAGACGCAGGAGAAGAAGATGTGGTTCGAGTCTTCAGGGACTCCACAGAGCGGGCAGATACCGGTGCCCGGGCCATTGCGCTTGCAGACCTCCACTCCAGACGGGACTCGGCCGCGAATCCACTGCCACATGAATATGCAGATCTTCAGGGGAACACGGACGGACCACACCATCGATAGGGGGAGGGGAGCGGAGGATGGGGCAATGGCCGGGTACAGCGACTTGGTGGAGAACAAGCCCGACGGATCCAGACGCCACCGCACAAGGTCCGATCTGCCATCCACCAACGGCTCATGCAACGCAACGCAATCAAGCAACTCACGCCAGGCGGCGGATTCCGCCGGCCCAAAAGGCCGACGGAAAGCAAGGCGCCCTAAGTCAAGAAGGGCCCTATTGACCAAAATCGTGGGGTCGACAGAGATAGAGAAGAGGGCGGGGAAGCGGGCTGCAAAGGGAGCGTCTCCGGCCCAACGATCAAACCAGAAAAGCGTCGAGAGGCCGGATCCCACCGAGATGGAGGTCCCAATGCGGAGCACCGGGAGAAGCTGGACAATAGACTGCCAGAACTGAGAGCCGCCCGATTTCTGGCAGAAGGCTAGGGGCTGACCCCTCAGGTATTTATTCCGGATAATGTCGAGCCAGAGGCCACCTTGACCCTGGGCGATGCGCCAGAGCCAACGGGAGAGAAGGGCAATATTCATCCTTTTAGAGCACATGATGCCCAGACCACCTTGCTCCCTGGGCTTGCAGATGTCAGGCCAGCTGACCATGTGGTACTTCTGCTTATCATGCTCGCCAGCCCAGTAGAAGCGGGACTGAATTTTGGCGATCTCCTTGTGGAGAGATTCATGGAGGCTGTAGAAACTCAAGGAACAGAAGGAGACTGGAGAGGGAAGAGTTGATGAGAATAGTCCGGGCCGCCTTAGATAGCCATCTCCCCTGCCAGGGCTCGCAACGGGATTGGAGCTTAGTCACGGAGGGCCGCAGGTCCGCGACGGAGAGTCGCGAGTCGCTAATGGGAGTCCCCAGGTAGGAGGTGGGGAAAGAGCCCAGGCGGCAATTAAGTCTGTTGGCGATGGTCATAGACTCAGAGGGGGAATATCCCATAACCATGACATCACTCTTCTCAAAGTTGATCTTGAGGCCCGACATCTGTTGGAAGCAGAGAAGGAGGAACTTGAGGTTGGCGATGTCCACCTCCGAGCCTTCGACCATAATGATCGTGTCGTCAGCATACTGGAGGATGGAGATCCCCGAGCCCCTAGAAAGGTGTGGGGTAATCCCGCGGATGTGGCCAGCGGCTTTTGCCTTATCAAGGATGGAGGCAAGAGCGTCGACTACCATATTGAACAGGAACGGGGAGAAGGGGTCGCCTTGGCGCACCCCACAAAGGGTAGGGAAGAAAGGACCAATCTCGCCGTTGATGTTAACCGCCGTGCGACCGCAAGAGACCATTTGCATGACTCTAGTGATCCACCGGTCATCAAAGCCCTTCCGAAGAAGGACTTCCCTGAGGAAGGTCCAGCTAACAGAGTCGTAGGCTTTGTGGAAATCGATCTTCAGAAAGACCGCCTTAAGGCGTTTGACCCGGACCTCGTGAAGGACTTCATGAAGGACCAGGACTCCATCTAGGATATATCGGCCCTTAATGAAGGCCGACTGGTTAGGGTGGGTTATCCGGTCAGCAAGCAGGGTCACCCTATTGGCGTACCCTTTGGCCAGGATCCGGAAGATCACATTAATGACCGTGATCGGCCGGAACTGGCGGATGTCGGACGCCCCAGGGACCTTGGGGATGAGAGAGATGATCCCGTAGTTGAGGCGCCCCAGGTCAATAGAACCAACAAAGAATTCCTCAAAGATGGCCATGACTTCTGGTTTAATAACGTTCCAGAAGGTCTGGAAGAAGATGACTGGGAGTCCATCCGGGCCCGGAGCAGAAGAAGCATTCATACCCTTGATAGCCTCCCAGACCTCTTGCTCAGAGAAGGGGGCCGTCAAGGCCGCGTACTCCGCGTCGGACACTAGCTGGAGGCCGGCCCAACAATCAGGGGCGAGGGAGATGCCGCTCCGAGGAGCGGCAGAGAAAAGGGACCTATAGAAGCCGTCGACATGGGTCCGGATGTCGCGGGGGTCCTGGAGGAGGGTCTCCCCATTCCAGAGAAGGGGGATGGTGTTGCGTCTACGGCGGCCGTTGGCGATAGCCTGGAAGTATGCAGTATTCGCGTCACCCTTCAGGACCCATTTCTACGCACCCCGAAGGCGCCAATAAGCCTCCTCATTGGTGTAGATCACGGAGAGTTGGTATTCGAGGTCATAGCGGGACAACCACTCGTCCGGAGAGAGACCCACCACGTCGGCCCTAAGGTCAAGGGCCTGGATCGCGGTAAGCAGCGCCTTCTTACGCTCCCTGGCGTCGCGGCCAAGGTTGGCCCCCCACCCCTTCATAAACTGCCCACATTTCGCACAGAAGTGCCACGCGTCAATAGCCGAGGGGGGCCGAGGGTGGGGGTGGGCCCGAGCCTCGATCCACCGCGCGCAGACGGCGTCGGTAAATCCAGACTGGGAGAGCCAGAAGGTCTCAAAGCGGAAACGAGGGGGGATCGGCGGACGCTCGTCCGCGGAGGAGAGAAGAAGGGGGACATGATCCGAGCCAATCCTAGTGATGGCGCGGAGAGAGGCTAGGGAGCAACGGAGGTCCCACTCCGGGGACACTAAGACCCTGTCCAAGACGGACTGGGTCGGGGAGGCTTGCCGATTGGTCCAAGTGAACCGGGCACCAATCCTATCAATCTCCCGGAGGGCGAGGTCAGCAATGAAGTCATTAAACAACTGCATCCGGGCAAAGCAGACATTGTCATTGCTCTTGTCTTCCGCCACGCGCAGCAAGTTAAAGTCGCCACCCACTACCACGGGGAGGGAGGCAGCCAAGATCTTCCGGTGGAGCTCCTCAAGGAAGGCGGCCGACCGACTATGGTCGGCAGGCCCGTAGACAATGATGATCTCCCACTTGAAGTTGAGAGATCTCTCGAATAGTTCCATGCTGACGAAGAATTCCCCCCGATCCATGCTGCCCACCTTGAAGGTGGCATCCTTCACACCTAAAAGGATGCCACCCGAGTGGCCTGAGCTCCCACTAGAAGGGAGCCAGTGCCACACAAAGAGGTGGGAGCTCAAACGGTCGAGCTCAGGGAGCGAGAAGTCGCGACGCATGGTCTCTTGAACGGCAACGATGTCGATGTGCTCATCCCGCATGTACTCCACAAGTTGGCGGCGACGACCATCATGGCCGAAGCCGCGAATGTTCCAGAAGAGGGCTCGCATTAAGGAGCCATCGGGGGGCTGCTTGACCCCAGAACACGAGAAGCGCTTTGCGCGCGAAGAGCCGCAGTGCGGGAGCGAGTACGGCCACGGATCTCCGCCCCGGCCGCCGGAGGGGGGGCGCCGTCCGCCGCGGACCAGGCGGGGTGGGAGACACCCCCACCGCAGAGGCGGCCGGAGGTAAAAGAAGGGCTGCACGTGCCTCCGCGAGCTACCCATCAAGGATCTCACGAGCTCTGATGGCCGCGATCTGGACTAAAGGGGGGCCAGCCTCCCCTCTGAAGATGATCGCGGAGTCGGAGGCCACTTTGGCGAGGTTCCCCAAAGGAATGGACTCAAGCACAGAGAAGGAACAAGACGAAGCAGAGGGGGGAACGGCGGGCATACCTGGCTCCAGGTTACGGGCGGCAGCGCGGAGCTCCGCCCGCTCGGGGATGGGCAGAGCCGGGCTGCCCTCAAGGTGGGCAGCATCCAGGCGCGCACTCCGGCGGGAGGCAACCACCGGGGAGGAGGTCGACCTACCGCGACGGGAGTAGGCGGCTGAACGGGGGGAGGGGGCTGGGCCGCCATCGGAGTGAGCACGCGAGCCGCACCCTCCCCCGTCAGAGACGGCGAGGGAGAGGCTAGCTGAACAGGCCCAGAACAGCCGAGGAGGAGTGGCGTAGGAGGTGGAGACGCAGCCGGCGGAGGAGGTGGCGCGAGGAGGGTCGCAGGGGCAGGAGCCGGGGCATCCCGCGGCAGAGGCGAGGGCGGGGCATCCCCTAGCCGTGGAGGAGACGAGGCGGCGGGGAGACCGGCGGCCGGGGAGGGGGGATCCACCACAGGCGACATTTCCCCCTCCGCGGGCGCCGCCGGCGCATCAGGGGGGGCGCCGAGGGGCAGGGCCACCGAGTCCCGCTCCGTAGGAGGGAACGAGGCGGGGGAGCGCGGGGAGGAGGCCGGGCAGACCACCATGCCCACACTGGAGATGTCGCTCCCCTCGGAGGGAGACGCCGCCGCGAGCGAAGGGCCACCCAGCGGAGGGAGAGGAGCGGCCTGGCGGCCCTTGCCCCCCGCGGCAGGTGGAGGAGGCGAGGGGGAAGGGGAGCGGGAGTCCTCGGACGCTCCCTCCTCATCCGAGCGGTGGGACCGGGAGCGGTGACGGCCGTGGTAGTCCCCACCGGCCCCCGGGTTGCCACCTGGGGGGCCGGCGTCGAAGGAGCGGGGGCGCCCAACGTGGTTGGGAGGCTCGGGGGCGAACCTGAGGTCGAAGCCCTGGTCGTTGAAGAAGACGCGGACTAAGGTGCGAAGCTTGGAGGAGTCGAGGCACTTGACCTTGACCCGGACCTCCTCCTCCTTGCGAATAGATAGCTCATCAACCACCACCACCTTGCCTAAGAGACGGGACATCTGGCGGATGACGAGCTCGGACCGCGCAATATCGGGGAGGCCGGAGATGAGGATCCAGGCGGTGTCGAGGACGGCCACGGCCTGAGCGTCGAGAACCGGCTCGGAGATCTCGACAACCAACTGGTTGAGGGCGAGAGTGATCTGGCCACTACGCTCGCGTAGCCGTAGCTGACGGAGTCGGGGAAGACGACAGAGAAGATGTGACCGGCGGAGGGGGTGACCACCCAGTCCCACTGGTGACGGTAGAGATGGTTGAGCTCAGCCTCAATCATCTCCGGGGATGCCACGCCATCGACGACCGTGACAATCGCCTGAAGGGAAGGAGACGGCGGAGGGGCGTCAGGGACCTCGAGGTGGAAGAAACCCAACCCCTCGATCCCATGCCCATACATCATGAGCTCCGAGACCACCGGTCTATCCGGACAAAGGAGGGCAGGGTGGCCAGGATCCTTGCAGAGGTAGCAGCACCGTTGCCCACCTTTCGCCACTCGACAATGATCACGAATTCTATCAAATTTAGCATTAAAAGCCAAGTGCTCATGAGAACCCTCTGGTTTCTCTCCAGCCAGATGCATCTGAGTGAGCAAATGATCACCGAGTTGACTTCCTTCCTCAGCTTCGGGTATCAACTACTTTATTGGTGCATTGTATAGAGTCAGTGACCAGTTATATGATGACAATGTTTATTCGTGACCAATACATTGGATGAAGCAACACGTCACAATTTTGGCGGGTTTCCGTTCAGACAATTTTCTATATAGGTTATTTAATCCATAGCAAATTTGAGTTACATGTACTCCAGTGTCTTGTGAAGGTTTCTATGTTTGTCTGTGCACAATCAAACGTCGGTACAGGTGTTCTGAAAATCTTGTTAATCGTCCTGAAAAGAAAAATCTTGTTAATGGAAGAGGCTGAATTGATTTACCTCTCCAGGTCCTTATGATGTGCGAGTCCGGATGAAGGCGGTGGGCATCTGCGGCAGCGACGTGCATTACCTCAAGGTGGTTTCTCACATTAAACGTGCAATGATCTAGTAGCTCCTATCAAGTACCTTGATCTTTCAGAGTACTCTGTTTCTTTTCTCAAGCTAAAAACCGTGACTTTGTTGGATTGCAGGAGATGCGCATCGCGCATTTCGTGGTTAAAGAGCCCATGGTGATCGGGCACGAGTGCGCTGGCATCATCGAGGAGGTGGGCGACGGCGTGAAGCACCTCGCCGTGGGAGACCGCGTGGCGCTGGAGCCCGGCATCAGCTGCTGGCGCTGCAGGCACTGCAAGGGCGGCCGCTACAACCTCTGTGACGACATGAAGTTCTTCGCCACCCCACCTTACCACGGATCACTTGCTGACCAGGTACGTTACAGTTGTTCTGAAACGCAGTTGCAATCTGCAAGCTGAGCTTGATGATTTTGACCATTTGTTCCTGAGATAAATAATATCCTTATCAATGTGTTGGGTTTTGGGTAGATTGTGCATCCAGGTGACCTGTGCTTCAAGCTTCCAGACAACGTGAGCCTGGAGGAAGGCGCCATGTGCGAGCCCCTGAGCGTGGGGGTGCACGCTTGCCGCCGAGCCGACGTGGGCGCCGAGAAGAGCGTGCTCATCATGGGAGCCGGCCCGATCGGCCTGGTCACCATGCTCTCCGCGCGCGCCTTTGGAGCGCCCAGGATCGTCATCGCCGACGTCGACGACCACCGCCTCTCCGTCGCCAAGTCCCTCGGCGCGGACGCCACCGTGAAGGTCTCCGGCAACACGGAGGACCTCGCGGGGGAGATCGAGCGCATCCAGGCGGCGATGGGAGGCGACATCGACGTGAGCCTGGACTGCGCCGGGTTCAGCAAGACGATGTCGACCGCGCTGGAGGCGACGCGGCCGGGCGGGAGGGTGTGCCTGGTGGGGATGGGGCACAACGAGATGACGGTGCCGCTGACGTCGGCGGCGATCCGGGAGGTGGACGTGGTGGGGATCTTCCGCTACAAGGACACGTGGCCGCTGTGCCTCGAGTTCCTGCGGAGCGGCAAGATCGACGTGAAGCCGCTCATCACGCACAGGTTCGGCTTCTCGCAGGGGGAGGTGGAGGAGGCCTTCGAGGTCAGCGCGCGCGGCCGCGACGCCATCAAGGTCATGTTCAACCTCTAGACATCCAGGCTGCTACTGTTGCTAGGGATTCAAGCCATGCTTGGACTGGAGCTGCGTGCGTGCATGCCAGCGTGTCCGCGTGCGCGCGGTGTGTTGTGTGTCGTGAAACAAAATAAAATGACTGTGCAGACTGATTTCTATCGTGAAACTGGGATGTCAAAGTTAGAAGGGAGAGAGGGATTTGATGGAATAGTTGTTGTATTGCTTGAGTCTCGCGGGCATATATATAGAAGTACAAAGATCAATTTGGAGTACAAGACAAGGCAGGACCAAATCCTAGTCTATCCTATACTTCCTAATAATCTTATGCTCAACATCCCCCGCAGTCACAACGGTAGCGACGCAGACAATGAGACTGGAGAAGTATCCGAAGGCAAGCCGACAGACACCCCCCACAGTCGTAACGGTCGACGCATCGTGGAAGTCGTGACTGGAGTGGAAACCGACGAGGTTGCTCAAGCAGGCGGTAGCCCTTTGTGTCGTTTGTCGATGTAGCTGAGAGCGTGTGTGATGGAGCCGTGGTCGAGGTAGCCGTGCGAAAAATGCCGTGGTCGATGTCGAGTCAGGGTGGCCGGTGTCGAGGAAGTCGCCGTGGAGCCGCGGGCGCAAGGGGGCGCCGAGTTAGCATGGGCGCAGTGGTGTCGAAGTAGTGGTGTGCCGGAGAGGAGATGTTGACGACGCGTTGCGGCGGGTTTGCCAAGCCCGGGGACACATCGTAGACGAAGGCACGCACCGGTGTTGTCAGCACCGGGCATGCGTAGACGGACGAAGACGAAGTTGACGAAGCACCGCACCAGGCTTGCCAGGCCCGGGGACACGTCGTGGACGAAGGCACGCTGCGGTGTTGCCAGCACCAGGCATGCGGAGACTAGGACCTGCACGAGCTGTACGCCATGTCGAAGAAGTTGGAGGGCCAGCAGAGAAGAACTCGACGACGGTTGCGGCGTCCATCGGCGCGGGGCCAATGTCACCAACGGTGGTCGGAGTAGACGAAGTGGTCGGGGTAGATGACGGCGACGCTGACGACGGGCCGGTGCTGGATGAAGACGAAGGAGGTGGACGGGCGACGGCGGCGGCTACGGAGGTAGCGGCGGCGGCGACCAAAGAAGAGCGGCGGCGGCAGCCTGACGGCGACGGCGGCGGCTAGGTTAGGAGTGCGGCGGCGGGTGCTCGAAGTAGGCGAAGAACCCTGACAACGTGACGAATACCGGTGCGGACAGTGGCGTTCCCGCGCCAAGGGAGACGGCGCGGCGCATACCACGGGATGTCGACGCGCGGGGACGACAGAGTGGACCGCGGGCCGCGGCGCAACGACCCGAAGGGGCGCCGCAGTGGGGGCAGGCGGGTCGGGGCGACGGCGGGAAGACCTCTGGGCAGCGGCGGGGACCACGGGCAGCGGCGTTGCGGCCCAAAGGGGCGACATAACGGCGGTTCGCGAGTCGGTGCAACCGCGGGGACGGCCTCGGGACGGCGGCGTGGACCGCGTGTCATGCTCGCTACGGCCCGACGGGGCGACGCAGCGGCGGCGCGAGGGGCGATGCAGCCACGGGACGGCCTAGAGCGGACGCCCTCGGGGCGGCGGGGGACCGCGGGCCGCGGCACTATGGCCCGAAGAGGCGACGCAACGGTGACGTGGGTCGGTGTAGCCGGGAGAAGAACCACGGGGCGGCGGCGCTGCGGCCCGACGGGGCGACGCAGCGGCAACCCGATGCTCGATCGGTGGAGAGGCGCGCTGAACTCGGGGACGATCTTCACGGGACCTGCGGAGGCGTGCGTAACCAACGGGCCAGGTTGGTCGCATGGCGTAGATGAGGCGGATCGCGGCGGCGAGCGGGTGATGAAGCCGATCGCGCGCGAGGTCGGGGACGCCGCTCGGTGAAGGCGTGGTGGCGGCGGAGTCCGAGATGAAGCTGACGGCGGCGGGCGGCAGGGCGACTATGATTGGCCGCCGCATGGTGCGAGGCCGCCGGGTCAGGGTGATGCAGGTGTCCCGGTCGGAGCAGGGCGGTGACGGCCGGCGTAGATCGACGGGCGGGCCGTCGCGCGAACGGCGGCGGTGGAGGGTCGCCGCATGACGCGAGGCCGCCGGGTCGGGGCGACCGGTGGGCCGACGCGCGAGGCCGCCGAGTCAGGGCGACCGACGGGCAGACGCGCGGACGACGCACGAGGCCGCCGGGTCGGTGAAGAAGCCGGCCAATCGCGCCGGTGTTGGAGTAGAGGCGCACGGCATTGACGACGGCGGTGGGCGACGCAAACCGGATCACATAGACCAGAAAACCAGAAAATAGACACCGATCAAAGCGACCGGCGAGAAAGAGAAAAACCCGGATCAAAGGATCGGGAAAAGACTCTCTAGGGCAACTGGCCAACACGGCCGGTGGACGAACCCTAGGTTTGTGCGGCGCGGCCCCCGGCAGCGGTCAAGGAGGCCGCCCGCCCTGGGGGCGGCGCGCATGTCCGGAATCGGTGGTGGCCAGGGTTTATGATCGACTTGCGATAGATACCATGTTAGAAGAAGAGAGGGATTTGGTGGAATAGTTGTTGTATTGTTTGAACCTCGTGTGCATATATATAGGAATACAAAAATCAACTTGGAGTACAAGACAATGCAGGACCAAATCCTAGTCTATCCTATCTTTCCCTACTAATAAAGCGCTTATTGCTTCTGGTCGTACGTCGTCAGCGATTTTGCATAAAAGCTCCCCTGCTTGTGAGAATTCAACCCACGGTCCCTGTTTAAGTGGATCTGAGATAACGATTCATTTTTACAAAAAGAACCCTACGTTTGTAAGAATTCGGTCCGCGACCCTTTGTTCTATCTTATCCACATGCTTCCTTTCCGGCGCGGTGGGGCGGCGCTCTTCGCGGCGGCGACAGCTCCGGATGGGCTCGTGGGCGAGCGCGCTGCAGGAGGCTTCGCGGCGTCCGGAGGACGTGTCCACCTGCCTCCCGGCGTCTTGGCCCAACCTCCGACTCCTTTCCAGCGCGGCAGAGGACGAGAAGGTGAGGGGCGGCGTCGCGCTCTACTCCACCTACAGGCCGACATTCGTCCGCGTGGTAGCCGACGGCTACCGCGCCCCGGAGGTGCCGTCTACTCCCTGGGCGTGCTCCTGCTGGAGCTCCTCACCGGATAGTCCCAGTCGCACGCGACCGGCGGCATGTCCAGCGTCTGCAGGAGGGCGACAGCGGAGAGAAAAGGGAGGGCGGGAGGGAGGAGATGGGAGGCCGTAGGTAGAGGTGAGGTGCGGCGTGGTCCTGGTGCTGCTGCTCGCCGGCCATCGGCGCTAGGTGGGTCTTGGTGCGCGGAGGTGTCGGGGATCGAGCGCGCTCTCCTCGCTCGCGGCTGGAGGCGTTCGGGGATCGAGCATAATAGGACAACATGGTCGGGCTCAAGAGCGGCTGCACTAGAGGACGCCATGGTTGTTCCCTGGAGGCTGGAACCAGCTGCAGCGGATCCGATTCCATGGGCCACGGCTTTGAGGTAGCCAACAACGCATGGTGCCCGCGCTGAGCCATCGGCACCAGCATCGCCGAGAATGCTGGCTGCCTGGAGGTGCTCATCCCCGTGCTCCTGAAGCCCCTCCAGCAGGTCCTGCACGCGCGGCCTCCATTCACTGTTGTTGGATGTCAGTCTGCATAAATCAACCGCTGGGCGAACGTGGCCGGCCGCGAGCACGCGCCAATGTCACGTGTCCACCACGGCCAGTCCTCTCCGGCCTCCACCGACGTAAGGTTCTCAATCTTTGACATCCTGCTATGTAGCCACTTGAAAGCCAAATCACTAACAGGCCGATGAAATCAAGGGTAGCCCCTGTTTCTGTCCCCGTTTCTCTGTCTCCCACCCAAATGCTGAGCTGTTTTTTTATTCAGTACATAAGCATCGACAACGTTTTTAGCAAAGCTTCAGTTATGTTCTACCTGCTTTCTTCAGAGTTCAGAAAGTTGATTCAAGTCTGTAATGCTTCCACTAGATTCATAGATGCCACACTTCTGTTAGTATGTTCAATATTTTTGCCTGCTGAGACTAAATAGTGTAGTTGCTCTTCATCCAGTACACCAGCTCAATATTTGTAATATGCATGCTTGGTGATTCATGTCCTTATTGCTGGAGTGTTTACTTCTGTGATGGCCCAGAACTAATCGACGCGATCTATATGGTAGTTGCTACATGAAAGCTCTGGTAGATGTATGACTCAACTGTTGCTACCTCTGTTATCCCGACAGCTCGATTAAATCTGTAGCCATCAGGTTCTCTAAGTGCTATGTAATCATGCATGCCACCAGCTAGACACAAAACAATCTTTTTATAAGAGTTTTCGGAGATCAGACGCACACATTCCTACCATCTCTCTCCTCTCAGCCAAATTCCCTATAACCCAGAATTGATCAGCTATGTACCCAAGAATTGCTACACAACATATTTTAAATCCCTACAACCCAGAATTGATCAGCTACGTAGCTATGTATCCCCTTGACCCATGTTTGAGTTATTTTTCTGTCCCCTTGCTCTCTGTCTGCAATTGTGCCTGCCGGTACACAGTCCAGAGTTTTACTAGGCTCATGTTCAGGGTAGAGGGCATCATATATTTTGTATTATGGTGTTGTGGGCATGCTGGAAGTTGTATGGAGGAACAATTGAGTGCAATATTGGCTTGAAATTTGTTGATTGATTCACTTCTCTTCTCCTAATATGAACTCCAATCTCAACACCTAGCCCCTCTGTCTCTCTCTATTCTTGGACACCCTTCTACTATAACAATTTCATTGACCGGAATTTATAGGAATTTGACCGATGTGTAGTTCATTGAAACTGCCCTCGAGTACATGCAATTCTGTGAAATACAAATTAAATTTTGTAGCTCTCTGATAGTTACATGAAACTGTCAGTTAAGCTTTACTCAAGTTGCTACTCATGTCACAGTGTCCATAATGCAGAACACATAATAAGATAAATCAAGCCAATGATTTTGTTCTTTTAGCCAGGTTCAGAGTTGTTCACTCTGAATATTCTGGGCACATCCATAAGCAAGCTAGCATGTATTATTCAATTGAAGCAAATGGCAGCTAAGTTATGAATGCTTCATTCTTTGTTCTGAACAAACGCAGCTACTACTTTGTATTTTGAAGAACCGCGCCTGAGTGTGTTATGTTTTTATAGCTTGCAGAGTCTGGAGAGTAAAGCTTGTACATTTTGTAAATCATTTTCAGTTTCCCTTAGTATACAATTCTATACTGTATCAGGTTTTGCCATTGTCGATCATGTACTTCTTTCTGTGCTAGCAAGCATAGTTTCACCCCGTCAGAAAAAAGGAAGCATAGTTTCATCGTATCCCTAGATCAGTATAAATATATTTAGCTCATGTACACATGGCATTTGTTCGTTATAAGGTGCCGCTCTGCCCTAAAGGCTACGAGATATTTTTTCTGAAAAAAAATTGGTGCTACTTTCGATTGCTCACAATTTCAGTTTGGCTGATATGCACGGGAGTCTTTATATCAGCTACTTTGTCTGTTTTATTATGTAATTTTGCATTACGTTTCAGCTAATCAGTGATACAAGCCCCTGTTTCACTATATTTTTTTTGAAAAATTGTTGTTACTAGCCAAGGATTGAACCAAGAAATTTCATGTTGCTGACTACATATACCTGAACATGGTGGCTTGAACTTGGTTATTCTGGGACATGATGCTGGAATAATTATTGAAGTTTCATATATTCTGCTCTTTATTCAGTTATCAATTAGCTTAATTGCATCCCTGATGGTAGTTTTAGGTATGTAGCAAAAGAAAGGGTGCTTCATAATTCATTATATGTAGACCAGTAGGGTCAATTACACATTGTTGGCTGTAAATGACTTTCAATTTTAGCTTTCATAAAATTTAGACATGTGCTCTTCAACAATATGCTGTGGTTGATGGTGGTCCTGTGTGTTGGTTGAAATTATCATGTTGGATAATATTACTTTTACTAGCAGTTGCAGTGCTCTTATTATTTTATTTGTACAAATATCATCACATATATTGCTACTGATGTAATATTATATTATTTCACTGAAAGCAAACATTTCAGTGGCTGCTATGGTCCTCTTATTATTGTTATTTTCCAAAATCACAGATTTTGTAGTACTATGTCCCTTCACTGAAAGCAAATCATGTTCATTGCTAAAAATAATCAGTGCTATATGGGAGGTATCGAGTCGAGCTTCTGTTGTTTCGATCGTCGGCGGTGCTTCATTGCTGCGTCGCTAGGATGCCCGAGGGAACAGAGGGCAGGCGAGGCGAAGATCTTCGACGATAGTTAGAAGCGGATGGAGCGCGCGGCGGCTGCGCACAAGGGAGTACAAGAGAATAGGAAAGATAAAAAAAAGCCCTCACGGCGCAATAGTAAGAATATTTTTTTAGGGATTGCAGTGGTACGAAGATGACTTCGTGGGTCCTTCCATGTACGCTAACTACTTTGTTTGGGCCAAGCCCAAATAGTAAAAAATAAACTTCCCAACCAAACTACCAGCTATCTGTAAAAATTACCAAGAAAAATGCCCAAAAAGTTAACAAAAAAATAGTTTAAAAATATTTCAAAAAATATTCGTAATTTTTAAAAGCACTTTAAAATTCGCCCAATTACTACAAA
The DNA here is from genome assembly GCF_018294505.1 of Triticum aestivum. Taxonomy (NCBI): domain Eukaryota; kingdom Viridiplantae; phylum Streptophyta; class Magnoliopsida; order Poales; family Poaceae; genus Triticum; species Triticum aestivum. Next base: position 246,769,663 of record NC_057813.1, read on the forward strand.
AACCATTTTGAAATGTACAACAGAAATAGATAATTTAAAAAAATTATAGAGTTTATATTTTAATGAAATATTAAGTTTTTTTAAAAAAAAGAAAATTCCATGCTTAACATTTATTGAAATTAAATATGAAAAATGGCGAAAAATGACCCATCAAGCAGGTTCTACTACTTTTATCACCCAGTGCAACGCACGGGCATTTGTACTAGTACTTCCTAATAATCTTATGCTCAACAGTCAGGAATCGTTTCGAGCACATTCGCCGATAACAAACCGTTCTCTCGCCCTTCCGGTCACTCTGTATAATCAAGCACATTACCGCATTGCACAAACATATGCACAAAGAACACCATATTATACTCCTATAAAAAATGTTGAAGTATCTATCTCATGGAGGCTTCGTGGACGAGAGGGTGAGAGCGCCCTCTGCGCCGCCCGTCTTGCCGTGGCGTGCTGCGGGCCCTCTCGAGACTCTCGTTGCCGTCTAATATGTCCGGACGGCGTGCACCTGGGCGACCCCCCACGTACATGCCGGATGGACCGCGGACGCACATAGGGCCAAAGTCTTGTGGTGTTGTGTGGCGGTCTCGCGTGCGAGGTCCTGTGCGCAATAGGGAGGCCGAACCCGCATGGCGGCGTCTTCGACTCTATGTGGGCTGGTCCGGTCACGCCAGTAGGGGCACGCGACACACACAACCCCCATCGGATCGGTTAGATCCTCGGTTGCACCAGCTGGGCCCGCACGGGGCTCATGGCCGGCTGCGACTCGTGCCTCGGCTCGATTACTCGGTGGCGCGCTCCTCGCCATCGGATCTCCACGGCCGCCACGTAACCACCCGGTTTTTTCTGGGGTCCATGGCGCGTGGGGCGTGGACGTGAACAAGGCCACTTCTCTGTAATGGTTTTCGTTGCGACCTAGTGCACCCTCTAGCGCGACGCCCTGCACACGACGGGCCGCCGGCTTTGCCTGTCAGCGTCGCTCACCCGCTGGCCAACCCGGGTATGAGCAGGCGCAACGGCGTTCACAGGAGCCGGCTCGGGGTGTGAGCGACGGACCCGGACCACTGAGGTTGTCTAGTGCTCGGCTTAAGTCGGTGTGGGACGTGAACATTTTGATCCTTTCCTTAAGTCGGTTATATTTTCATGTAAATTTGTTGTTTACACCGCAAAGACGCGTGTGAAGTACACTTGTCTTTCTCTCCCTTCACTTTACAGGTCTCAATCTGCAGGACCCTTTGCCCATTCCCGTCGGTGATGTTCACAACATGATTTTGGCATGTGTAACCCGAGTCACGTGCTGCTCAGCCACAGATGCAGGGAGGACAAAAACAATGCAGCCTACCAAACCTCCAGACCTCCTATACAACGCTTTATGCATCAAGGAAGCAGAGATGCGCTCATGCGCTACTTGTGTGGGCTGGCCCAGCAAGCAAACCGAGCACTGCTCCCTCCCCCTCACTTGGTTCTCAGGGTTGACAACTCGGCCATTGATCGGCTGATCGCCGTCAGATTGAATCCCTACTATTCCTTTAGTCAATACAAATTGTGACCTGGATCTCGTGAATATATCAATTCCAGCCAACGGTGACACTATGGCTTCACTTCAATTGATTCTTAACAAATTGGTATTTTCAGTTGGTGAGGGCCATTCTCTCTATATATAGGACGTTGATTAAGAATATATAGAGAATTCTTGGGCAACTGCGTAGATTTATGTAATATCAGTTGATCGTTGACTTTAAAAAACCATGAATCTAAAAAAATCATAAATTTTTTAAAAATCACGAATATTTAAAAGTTCAAAATTTTAAAATAAGTTTACTAATGTAAAAAAAATCATTTTTTTAGAACTGTGTGAAAAAGTTCGTAAATTTGATAGGGGGAGTTTGGGCTTACTAATTTTTTGTTGCAACTGGCCTAGTGCAGGGCCGAATGTGTCACAAAAATTCTGCAGAAAATCTATACGATCGGGATCCGAGATCGGCGTAACGCGACTACGCGAGTGGCACCGAGCCCATTTACGCCATCCATCTCCGGACCAAGCGCTCCACAGCCGCCCATAATTTTGTCACAATATCCTCCCGCGCCGCGCGTCTGCGCGGGCACCACAAACCAGAAGAAGAAATGGCAGCGGGCCCCACGCCATCCACAGCCGCGTCCTTCCGGCCGCCCCTGCCGCCTCCGCCGCCGTGCTTCGACTACCGGTCCGCGTCGCTCGCCGATACGCGTGCCAGCGCCGCCACCGCGGACCCCGCGCTGGCTGGGTTGGTCGAGTCCGGTGCACTGGTACGCGTCCCGCGGCGGCGGTTCGGGCCGGTGCCGGCGTGGCGGCCGCCGGATTTCGCTGAGCCCGAGGACGTGTGGATCCTCGGGACCTCGCACCTCTCCGCGGAGTCTGCCGACGAGGTCGAGCGCGTGCTCCGTGCCGTCCACCCCGACAACGTCGTCGTCGAACTCTGCCGGAGCAGGCATGATCCAGTATCCCGACCGACCGTATCATCACCGTTTCTCTCTTCGAAATCTGAGCGGTGCCTTTGCAGTGCCCTTACTGCAGAGCCGGGATCATGTACGCTTCCGACGACGCCTCCGGCGAGCCGCTGTTGAAATCCAACATGTTTTCGCTCGGCGGCGCCAAGTTCTTGGGAGCCGTCAACCGGAGCATCAACCTGGGTACTATGTGCTACCTCAGGTTCCTCGAACAAATGGAACGCTGCTGATTTCATTGCCATCTTTTTGCGACGGTGCAGGTGGACAGAGTGCTCTTGCTCTGCGTTTGCTCCTGGCTGTTTTTTCTTCCAAGATTTCTTCTGGCGCGAACCGGCCGTTTGGGGAGGAGGTACTCTGTTTGCTCATGTCAGTCTTTCACATATTGTTATGGAACGACTCAGAACCTCGAATTGTTTTGTTATCAAATCTTCATGCAGTTCCGAGCAGCTAGGAGGGTGTCTGAAGATATTGGCGCTCAGCTCGTTCTTGGGGATCGCCCTATTGAAATAACTGTATGTGGACATCTGCAACTAAGCAAGCTGATCATATGCTAGTTACATGTGATGTGTCACTGATGGTGTCACATTTTGTTCTTGTAGCTTGAACGAGCTTTGAAATCCCTCAGCTGGGATGAAAAGACTAAACTCGTAATCTCATTATTCCGTGGAATCACTTCAACCACCGATATGCCGGTAAATGCTACTACCTGTGTTGCTCCAGTTTCCAGTCTTCCTGTTAATCAATTAGCCAAAGTACCATTTTTTGCAGTTACCGTCTTAGTCTTACTGACATGCATGCATGTCTGGCTGCTAACTATCAGCAGGATGAGAAAGCTGCGGTTAGCCCGTACGAGTTGTACGAGAAGCTTAGCAGCTCATATCCTTCGCTGCTGCAGCCTCTCATACATGAGCGCGACATGGTACGATATGGCTTCTCCGCAACTTTCATCTGAAAATTCCAACCTACTTCATACTTCATCTGAAAACAAACCAGCATTGTCTATGAAGCATGAACTAGATGTTTTTTTTCTTTTGCATGTTTGCTTCTCAGTACATGGCTTGGTCCCTAAAGAGGAGCAAGGCCGTGAACAAGAGCAAGACGGTGGTTGGGGTCATCGGGAAGGGGCATATGAACGGCGTGGTGTACGCGCTGATCTCTGACCAGGGGGACCTGAGGTTCCGCGACCTCGTCGGCAGGGAATCGTCGGAGACCTGGGCTAGCTCCGTTGTCAAGGGCCTGGTCAGGGATACGGTGATAGGGCTCGTCCTCTGGGCTCTGTACGAACTGCTGCAGGCTGCCGCCCTACATATAACGTTGTAGCTGAAGTCCATTTTTACTGGCAAAGACTGACATTTGTAACCGTGCACGCTCTTTGTAACGTCCATGCAGCTTGAGATTGTAAAGTCAAGTGAAGTACTCCCTATGTAAACTTTTATAAGACGTTTAAGGGATTTCCGACAGCCCCAATTTTATGTGTAAAAGGACATTTCAGTCCTCAGTTTCGAATTTGAAATCGCCCATTCCCCAGCGTCTTCCTTGCCGCGCGCCCCAGCTTCTTCCTCGCCGTGGCCACGCCAGCACATCTTCCGCGTCAGCATGTCGCCGCGCCAACTAGACTGTGTGAAGTACCTGGTGTTGTCCTTTTTTTTTGAGAGAGAGAAGTACCTGTTGTTGTCTGTGAGCAAAGCCCACTAACGTTTCATTTTCGGCGTTTGGCTCATAACAGGCCACTTACGTCTGTCCACTTGCGTCTTTCGACTGAGCAAACAGAAGCCCATTTCCCCCTCGATTTAAAAAAAATGCCCATTCACATAGACACGAATTAACCAGGACATTCCAAATCCGAAAATGCTCAGAGCCTAATGGGAAGAACTGGCGTTTGATCTGCAGGACAGATTAGCATGTCAGGACTATGTTAAGATGATGGTGACTCTATGGGCAATCTGGAAGGCGCGCAGAGATATAATTCACGAAAATATTTTTCAATCGCCGCTTGCGACCTGTAGATTCATCATGAAATTTATTCAAGAGCATGCCGTAAGGGATGTACCCAAAACATACCGGTGCCAAGACGTGGGACTGCATGGATCCCCCCTCCCGGGGGTGTTGTGAAAGGAAATGCTGATGGAGTTCCGTCGGTTAGGAAAGGGAAGAGTTCAGCTGCTGCTATTTTTTGCTCAGAAGAAGGACTGTTTTTGGGTGCATCAGTTCTGGCCTTGGTTGGAGTGATGGAACCATCTACTATTGAAGCGATAGCGTGTAGAGAAGCGTTATGCTTAAGTAAAGATGCATGTTTTAATTCTATGACCATTGCTTCGGATTGTTCTGGTGTAGTAAAAGCCTACAGGAAGAATCCCTTGGTGAAAACATAATGATCACTAAAGAGGTTACAGATATGCAGGAGTCCATGACTAGGATTGTTTTCAAGTTTGAGGGTAGATCATCAAATGGGGATGCCCATAGTATTGCTAGTGTGATGCAAGACGTGGACTGGATCATCAAGACTGCTGCCCTATGTGCAGCCAAGAAGAGGAGAGCATAAACCACGTTCTACTTCAGTGTGTTGTCGCACGGGAAGTGTGGACGACGATCTGCCATCCCTTGCGCAAGCCGGAGTGGATACCTACTGTGATTGAAAGCCTCGGGGCATGGTGTCAAGGCAAGGGAGGAAGAAGGCATGCCGAGAGAGATGCAAATGCAATCATCATTCTAGGGCTATGGCAGATATGGAAGCATCGCAACTCCATCGTTTTTGACGGAGCCACACCTTCGAAGAACAGGATCATTCAAGCAGTTGTCCGAGAGGGCCATATATGGAAGCAAGCGGGCATACTATGAGGAGATATGGACGCCTTCTTTGCAGAGGTGGAGGAGTGGGCAGTGGAGCGTAGGTAGACATAGGAGAGGGAGGTGGAGGGTGGAGTTAGTGTACAGTGTATATATATATGTAATCTGTAACGCTAATGTGGACAGGCTCTTTACCCCGATCCCTTCTTTATAATATAGTACGCACACTCGTGTGTATTCGAGAAAAAATAGTATTGCTAGTAATCGCTTCATTTAGTGCTAAGTCGCTATGTTTTGTTCCTAGAGCCCCCTGGCTATGTAAAATCTTCTTTATGTCTGATTAATAAAGTCCGGTTGTTATGCTAAAAAAAGTCTATTTTAAATTCTGCCATTATAACGTGGAACAGTAGTGTAGGAACAAGGAAGTACTCCCTCCGTCTCAGTTTATAAGTCCTACGCGTATATCTAGGTTGCCAATTTTATCACCCTAATATAAACTATATAACATAAAAAATATACCTTTTGAAAATAGAACATCTGAAGTTTATATTGATATATTTTTTGTAATATATGACTTGTATTAGGTTGATCAAATTGTCGACCTAGGGGTACGCGCACGCCCTGTAAACTGAGAGAGAGGAAGTAATTGCATAGGAGCTCCTAAGTGCTCCACACACCCACATCAAGACAGTTTACACACATCGAGATTATAAACGTATGTTGTATCTTTTTTCTTCCGAAAAGGAGGATTACCCTCGGCCTCTGTACCAGCATGATGCACACAATCATCTTTATTAGTTATTCACGAGAGCCTGGCAAAACAAATACAAGGATCAACCCAAAGCCATATTCTAGGCGGACTAAGTCGCTACACCTACAAGTATATAGATGTGCTCTGTCCGCATAACAGACACAATCTAATCCAGTGCCCTTAAGACCATCCGGTCTAGACATTCCATAACGTGCACCGCCTGCGCACGCTTCAGGACGATCCGCCGTCGCCATCTTCCGCCATCCTATGAGGACATGACAACCATTGATACAACCCCGTCCATCAAAGTAGAAATCATAGTAATTTGTGTCAAATAAATACAGTGCCAGGTGAATGCTAACTTAAGTTCATACTATAATCTTGAACGCATGGCTGCACTTTCATCTGCTTTGTTGTTTGTTGAACTCAGGTGCAATATCAAAGAAGGCCAGGCACATTTTAGTCCCTGCAAAACAATGTTTTATGGAGAAGAAACAAAGTTAGGAGTTCATGAATAAATAAGTTATCTGCTGAATAAACATTGTTCCAATTCTGATGAAACAATGTTTTGGACGAGTTTGTATATCCCAACTTGCGGAAGGTTTCTAGAACTCGAGTTTGCCGCTGAAGGAAACATTGTTCGACTCCAGTGAACAATGTTTGGTCGTGAACTGCCAACCACCTCCAACGAGAGTTTTTCAGAAGCTACCTCATTAGGTTTCAAAGCCATTTAGTCAAACCAAAGCTGGTTCTCTTTCACACCTAAGCTAGTTCCAAAACTAGTTTGATTTTACACCTATCCAGGGGGATTGTCTAAATAGTTTAGCTCTTTCCTTCATTGGGAACTTTTGCCATTTCTATCAAAGACCAAAGATATAGACTCCTCCTGAGATTGGAGAGCTCTTGTTATCTTTATTCTGGTGATTCCTTGAGAAATTGCTCCTAATTCGTGCTCCACGACTAGATCGTGTTGTGTGGGTTAGAGCTCATGGTTTCCCCATGTGGATTGCACTTATCCCGTGCTCCACAACTTGAGCGTGGTTGTGTGGGATAGTATTGCGGGTTGGGGATCAGCGAATATTCAGATTGCAGGCTTCGGCGAGAATCCTCCTCGTCGGGTCATAATCTCTTATTTTCTGTTTTTCAGCTGCTTGCAGCTAGTTATCCATCCATTATCGAGCCTACCCCATGAAGATCGGACCTCCCCTTGTACACCCTCTTCTCTGAAGATGTTGTCGCATCATCTGGTATCAGAGCAAGGTTTACGCGGTAGGACCTATATCTTTGTTGCTAGATCTATCCTTTTTAGTTTGATTTTTCCCTGTCCTAAAGTCCAAAGCTAGAAAAGTAAAAAAAATTCCAAGCCTTTGTTTGCCGAGATCTAGTTGTTTGCTTTCCTCTTTGTGTTTGCACCAAGTTCTATCCGAAGTTGCTGTTCTTTTTCTTTGAGTCTTGTTGTTGGATCTTTTGTGTTGCAAAAAAAGCAAAAAAAGAGAGAAAAAAAGAGCAAAAAAAGGAGAATAAAAAGGAAAAAAAGAGAAGAGAAAGTGTTGAGCAAGTGTGAGATCATATTCAATTGGGTGAGAAATTTTAGAAGTGTTAGTGGCAAGTGTTGCAACTCAAACGCGGTGCAAGGATATACAATTTTTTATTATTCATTTGCTTTGCATCGATTGGATCTCAACACTAGCCCTCCTCATTTTACCCCACCAAGATCCACCCAAAAACCGTCAGCTTCTTCCCTTTCATTCGCCCGTCCACTCCTAATTTTCTACCACTGCACAGCCGCTAAGGAATCATTACACGCTCCAATTCGAGTGTACATGGAGGAAATATTATGGAAGAAGAGTTCCCAAATACTCAAGCTGCACTGGGTGATGCGATTGAAGAAAGTATAGCTGTAGTTTTGCAAAGGACGTTTGGGGGTCGTCTTCCTATTGTGGGCAATGGGGATCAACACCAACACAGCCCCGCTGCCTCACTGGTCGCCGACAATCGACGATGTCGTGGCAACGAAGATCACCACAATGGTCGTGGAAGAGCTGCAGGTGGCCATGTTGATGGTGCCCCTGCTGTTGGTGTTGAACGGAGGCGTGGCGACTTTGCTGGCCCCTGTGAGGGTTGGACGCATGGAGGAGAAGATTGCGGCCGAGGCCATGACCCCCGCAGGCTTTCCGCTAATCACCAGCGACGAGCTGCACATGATAGTGATGACATCTCCCATGAAGATCTCGCCGAGGATGGTGACGAAAATGAAGGCATGGCGGACTATGAACCCTACGCCCCGCCTCATCGTGGTGTTCTTTTTGGTCGCAATGGTCATCATTATGACCATCATGATCAAGATGACCGTGACAACCAAGCGAGAGTGAAGCAACATGTGCCATCATTCACGGGAAAAAGAGGATCCAGATGCATATATTGAGTGGGAGGAGAAGTGTGATCAAATCTTTCGCATCCATGTTTTTTCTGAAGCCAAGAGAGTTTATCTTGTTGTTATGAAGTTCTCTGGTTATGCTCTTACATGGTGGAATCAGCTGGAAGACGATCGATTGATGTCGGGCAATAATTATATCCGCAGGTGCACTTTGATGAAGCAAGTCATGAGGCGTTGTTTTGTTCCATCATACTATGCGATGAAGTTGTACAAGAAGTTACAGAGGTTTATCCAAGGTTCTCGCACTGTCAAGGAGTACTATAATGAGATGGAGAAGCTGTTGATCTGGACAAAACCCCAAGAGAGTGATGAAGCAAAGATAAAGACATTGTTACATGAGCTGAATGATAAGATATCTGATTATGTGGAGGTGTTTCCTTATGATATAATATCTGATGTTGTACGTTGAGCTATGAGAATGGAGAAGAAGAACATGTGTAATGGTCGATCCCGGAATTTCCAAGATTTCCCTACTACTCCTTCAGGGTAGCAACCACACCCTTCATCCTCGATGGTGTCTTCACTAACAATTCATATTCAAGATAGAAGAAGCACGACTTCAGCTAGAGCTTATTCTCCTCCACCCGTGACTTCTATGGAGAATAAAATATTTCCAAATCCATGTGTGAGAGAGAATCCATATCACAAAATCCCACAACTTGAGAGAGTGACAAGAAAGGGGGGTTGAGTGACTCCACAAAATATGAGCAAGAGTGTACACATCACAAAATCCCACCATTTGGGAGTGACAAGAAAAGAGAGTTGAGTGGCTCCACCAAATATGAGAGTGTGTGAACACAAGAAAAAATTCCACAAGTTGAGAGTGATAAGAAAAGTGATTTGAGTGATCCCACCAAATGTGAGGAAGAGTGCCCACTTCCGAAAATTCCACATATTGAGAAGGATATGAGAGGTGGGTTGAGTGACTCCACCAAAGGTGAGGAAGAGTGTTCCTTTCTCAAAAGTCCACATATTGAGAGTGATAAGATAGGTGAGGTGAGTGACTCCACTAAATGTGATCATCAGATTGCTCAACATGAGTTTAGCAAGATAAAAGTCTCCTGCCCAAATGTACCACACAATCATCAAGAGAGGATTAGTGAATTATGTGAGTCCACCAAATGTGAGGGTGAGATCGTCCAACATGAGATTAAAGAGCTCAATGTTATACCACACCATCAAAGCGAGAGGATTAGTGAGTTGTGTGAGTCCACCAAATCTGAACTTGAGGTGTTTACACACAATATCAAAGAGATGAGTGATCCACCAAATGAATGGAGAGAAGATTATTCAATTACTAACCATTCACAAAGCTGTCTTTATTTGAAGTATGTGCAGATGCAAAATCATACTTAGCTGCCCTGCTACAACAATGGGAGGATGAGATCCATGAATTATTATGGCGCACGTGGAGTACCATCAAAGAAACATCATGTGGGGTAAGCTATCTTCAAAAAGGCATTGAAATACTCGGTGAGGTAAAAGAAAAGAGATCATTCATCTTGAAGCACCCACATGTATGCACTTATAAACTCTTGAAGCATTGGTGTGATGAAGTCAAAGAAAAGATGTTCGGTATATCATCAATGCAACAAAACCATTTTGTTAATCTTCTAGAGAGTATAAAACAACCAAAAAACTGAAACTTGCACATCAATATTCAACTCTTACTTTGTCAAGATATTTTATATTGTCCTCGTGCTATTATTTTGTATACCGAAGGAAGTCGAGGGCGACTTTTCTTCAAGAGAGGGAGGATGATATGAACATGTTTGTGCCTGAATACAAGTTTGTGCTCCATGCAAATGTTAGTTGGAAGGAATTGCTGAGTCGAACCAAATATTTGAAGTTCGCAAAGGTGCAAGCTAAACTTACACATTTAATAAAATCTTTGAATTGCTTCTTTGTACTGGCCTATTTTCTTTTGTGTGATGACCACCTAGAGTCGAGGACGACTCATTTTCAAGAGAGGGAGGATGATGAGGACACGAAAACCATTGAACCCTTAGAGTCAAGGATGAATCCTTTTCAAGAGGGGGATGATGATGAGGACATGACAACCATTGATACACCCCCGGTTATCAAAGTAGAAATCATAGTAATTTGTGTCAAACAAATACATTGCAAGGTGAACGCTAACTTAAGTTCATACTATAATCTTGAACACGTGGATGCACTTTCATCTATTTTGTTGTCGCTGAACTCAGGTGCAATATCGAAGAAGGCCAAACACATTTTAGTCCGTGCAAAACAATGTTTTATGGAGAAGAAACAAAGTTAGGAGTTCATAAAGAAATAAGTTATCTGCTGAAGAAACATCATTCCAGTTCTGATGAAACAATGTTTTGGACGAGTTTGGATATCCGAACTTGCGAAAGATTTCCAGAACTCGAGTTTGCTGCTGAAGGAAACATTGATTGACCCGAGTGAACAATGTTTGGTCGAGAACTGCCAACCACCTCCAGCGAGAGTTTTCCAAAAGCTAGATCAATAAGTCTCGAAGCCACTTAGTCAAACCAAAGCTGGTTATCTTTCACACCTAAGCTGGTTCCCAAAGCTAGTTTGATTTCACACCTATCCAGGGGGGTTGTCCAATTATAAATAGTCTAGCTCTTCCCTTTGTTGGGGACTTTTGCCATTTCTATCAAAGACCAAAGACATAGACTCCTCCTGAGATTAGAGAGCTCTTGTTATTCTTATTCTGGTGATTCCTTGAGAAATTGCTCCTAATTCGTGCTCCATGACTAGATTGTGTTGTGTGGGTTAGACTTCGTGGTTTCCCTTGCGGATTGCACCTATCCCGTGCTCAACGACTTGAGCGTGGTTGTGTGGGGTAGTATTGCGGGTTGTGGATCGGCGAATATTCTGATTGTAGGCTTCGGTGAGTATACTCTTCGTCTGGTCATATCTCTTATTTTCCATTTTTGCTGCTTGCAGCTAGTTATCCCCATCCATTATCGATCCTATGTCGTGAAGATCGGACCTCCCCTTGTACACCCTCTTCTTCGAAGACGGTGTCTGATACGTCTCCAACGTATCTATAATTTTTGATTATTCCATGCTATTATATTACCCCTTTTGGATGTTTATGGGCTTTATTTTACACATTTATATCATTTTTGGGACTAACCTACTAACCGAAGGCCCAGCCCATATTGCTGTTTTTTTGCCTATTTCAGTATTTCGAAGAAAAGGAATATCAAACGGAGTCCAAATGGAATGAAACCTTCGGCAACGTGATTTTTTGGAAGAATATGATCCTGGAGACTTGGAGTCCATGTCAGAAGATCCTCGAGGAGGCCACGAGATAGGAGGCCGCGCCCCCCTTACAGGGTGGTGCCCCCCTGTCTTGTGGGCCCCTCGAGCACCTCCCGACCGACTTATTTCACCTATATATGCGTACGTACCCTAAAACCATCAGAAATCAAGATAGATCGGGAGTTCCGCCGCCGCAAGCCTCTGTAGCCACCAAAAACCTCTCGGGAGCCCGTTCCGGCACCCTGTCGGAGGGGGAATCCATCACCGGTGGCCATCTTCATCATCCCGGCGCTCTCCATGACAAGGAGGGAGTAGTTCACCCTCGGGGCTGATGGTATGTACCAGTAGCTATGTGTTTGATCTCTCTCTCTCTCTCTCTCTCTCTCGTGTTCTCTCTCGTGTTCCCTATATGGCATGATCTTGATGCATCCCGAGATTTGCTATTATAGTTGGATTTTATGATGTTTCTCCCCCTATACTCTCTTGTGATGAATTGAGTTTCCCCTTTGAAGTTATCTTATCAGATTGAGTCTTTTATGTGAACACTTGATGTATGTCTTGCCGTGTTTATCTGTGGTGACAATGGGATATCATGTGCCACTTGATGTATGTTTTGGTGACCAACTTGCAGGTTCCGCCCATGAACCTATGCATAGGGGTTGGCACACGTTCTTGACTCTCCGGTAGAAACTTCGGGGCACTCTTTGAAGTACTTTGTGTTGGTTGGATGAATCTAAGATTGTGTGACGCATATCGTATAATCATGCCCACGGATACTTGAGGTGACAATGGAGTATCTAGGTGACATTAGGGTTTTGGTTGATTTGTGTCTTAAGGTGTTATTCTAGTACGAACTCTTTAATAGATCCGTCCGAAAGAATAACTTTGAGGTGGTTTCATACCCTACCATAATCTCTATGTTTGTTCTCCGCTATTACTTGCTTTGGAGTGACTCTTTGTTGCATGTTGAGGGATTGTTATATGATCTATCTATGTTATTATTGTTGAGAGAACTTGCACTAATGAAAGTATGAACCCTAGGCCTTGTTTCCTATCATTGCAATACCGTTTACGCTCACTTTTATCATTAGTTACCTTTCTGTTTTTATTATTTCAGATTACAAAAACCTATATCTACTATCTATTTTGCACTTGTATCACCATCTCTTCGCCGAACTAGTGCACCTATACAATTTACCATTGTATTGGGTGTGTTGGTGACACAAGAGACTCTTTGTTATTTGGTTGCAGGGTTGCTTGAGAGAGATCATCTTCATCCTACGCCTCCGATGGATTGATAAACCTTAGGTCATCCACTTGAGGGAAATTTGCTACTGTCCTACAAACCTGTGCACTTGCAGGCCCACCAACGTCTACAAGAAGAAGGTTGTGTAGTAGACATCGGTGTCGCATCACACCCCGTCTTCATGAGGAACCACTACATAGATTTTGCCAGTCGATATCACCACGACACCACACAACGCCACCAGCATGCGCGCGTCGATCAAACCGTGTCCAACTTCGAGACTCCACTGCTGCATGCTGTCGAGATCCACCGTCTTCAGTGTGGTCGATGTAACACTGCTCCACCTGCTGGCCTCTCTGTATTAAATTCTTTTTCTTTGCGGGTAAAAGGTTGGCTTGTATTAAATTTGGTATTAGTTATTTTCAATCAACCAATTGCCTTGTATTGGTTGCATGTTCCCGCACTCATGTGGGTTCACATTCAGGAGAGAGCTGGACGGCTCCGTCAAGCACTTGCTTGTCGTCCTGCGCCTATTGCAGAAGAAAATCATGGTACTAACAATTAGAGGGATGGATGAATCTTGTCAGCTTAGAATGTTAAGCTTGGAGAGAATTTGAATCCCTTGTATCTTTCTTACTGTTTTGCATGTTTACTTTCTAATTGAACATTGTTCCTTTGCATAATAAGTTCAATTGTCGAGTTCCCTTTTGAACAAGGCATGAGTCTTTTCGATTACTAGTGGATATTCAAGGTGAGAAGTTTTGGTTGCACTATTGAGATAATTATTAAATGCATGATCTAGTTTTAGCACTACTATATCTTTACATTTGGATAACTATAAGTCTTCTAAATCTCAATAATCGATTGGCTAGTGAAAGTTAACAACTATATGGGATAAATTATCCTTGCTTTTGTTATTTCATTAAAAGTTGTTGAGTAAAATAAAATAATGGTCTTGGGACGCATGTGAAAAGGATCGAGATGGACCTAGAGGGGGGGATTACAAATTTTAATTATTACTAAGCAATTTTAGGCAATAATGCGGAATATGAGAGTGAGCCTAACAATTACAAGAGTAGTACTAAGTGCTAAGCAAGTAACACGAGTATGAAAAGAAGCAAGCACAATATGATATAAGTAAGTGCTAAGAGACAAGTAACCACAAGTAGGGAGTTAGGGTTAGGAATAACCGCAACTCCGGGAAATGAGGATGTATGCCGATGTTCACTTCCTTGGAGTGAAGCTACGTCACCATTAGAGAGGTGGATGTTACCACGAAGGCACATCAATGCCATGAAGGCTCACCCTATTCTCCCTTTGAGACAACACCACGAAGGCGTTTCTCAACCACTAGTGGTAGACCTTGGGGTGGTCTCCAAACCCTCACAAACTTTTCAGGGGGTAATCACAAAGGTCAATTCCTCTCCGAAAGACTCCTACCGCCTAGGAGTCTCCAACCTCCAAGAGTAACAAGAACGATGGGGAAAAGCTCAAGACTTGCTCAAATCACAAATTCCTTTGGTGCAAAGAAGGGGAAGAAGTGGATCTATCACTTGATTGGAGAACTTCTCTCAAATGTTCCTAAATCCCTTGGGGATCTAGGATTTGGTGTAGAGGATTAAGAGAGAGACTGAAAAGTGTTCTTGGCAAGCTCAAAGTGGATGGTCAACCTTATCCCGTGGAAGGGAGAAGCCTATATATAGTGGGTGTGGAAAAAGTGTCCGTTTGAGCCACTTAAGTGCATGTAGCGACCAGACCTCAAACAGCCTGATCTCTGTGCATCAGTGTCATCCCTGGATCAGTAATCCTGAAACGCACATTACTTGAAGGATTTATAATAGAGTAGCAATCACACACTTATTACATCGAATGTCTCGAAAGAGAACTCATTACAATAAATATGGCTTAATGCCATCTAATAACGATAACAGCGGAAGGCTTGGAAGATAAGTGAGTCCATCAACTAACGACATCACTGAGTATAGAACCACGATCCTAAGGCATCTTACTCGTCATCTGAAAAGTCTGCAACATGAACGTTGCAGCCCGAAACGGGTCAACACATGGAATATGCTGGCAATGTAACACATAGAGAGTAATGAAAGAATAATGCTATACTACATGCATATATGGCTGGTGGAAAGCTCTATGGTTATAGTTTCTTTTTGCATAAAGCCAATTTTTCCCTACCACAAAGGAATAAATTTATTTAACTATCATGGTGGTTGTTAAACATTGAGAATGGTTGACAGCATTCTCAATCCCAATTAAGTAACATGATCATCAAACAAACCCAACAGTATTAATTAAAAGTAACATGATGAGATTCACATGATAATCCATGTACTAGATACTCAAGATGTCCATTACCGGGGACACGGATAACCATGATTAGTCTGTACACTCTGCAGAGGTTTGCGCACTTTTCCCCACAAGACTCGATCTCCTCCGTTGGGATTCTCGCACTACATGGTGTTTGAGAAATGGATGACCGAGACATAGTCTTTTAGAAGCGCTAGCACCTTACGATCGGGTAGACAGTACCAACCTACATCCCCTACATCTGCTAGTCTACCACTGTAAGAGTTCGCACAACTTAGTCAACTATGCTAGAGCCCATAGTAGCTTGTGGCTGCACACGGAAGTTTCTAGCATGAATAATCTCATGATCCCTTTGTGCCTGGGTGGCGGTCCATAAAGAAAAACAACATGCAATCCTGGAATACCCAGGTACCTCAATCCACCCAGATGTGTATTAAAGTTGCCACCTTAGATAAACCATTAATTAACAATCTCACATCTGTCATGGATACACTCACCCAATCCACGTCTACTAGCATAGCATGGCATAATAAGCAACATAGAGTAACTCCCAAGGGTTTGATAATAAAACAGGTAATAGGTACTACCTCATATACTTCCCAAAACCCATATATTAATCAGATCCTAATCTTGCAATTGTTTGGGGATTGATCTAATGCAATAAAACTGGATAGTAAAAAGGTATGATCAAAGTGTTACTTGCCTTGCTGATGATCCGCGAAACCTAGAGATTCGAAGTAGCAAGCGGCGCAATCCGGATACTCTATCACAAACAAACAAACAAGCATACAATAAGTACTCATCTAATGCACAGGTAAAACTCAAATAAGAGATCTAACCCAAAAGTTCAACTTAAGAACTCCAGTTTGCAAAAAGAATCAAATCGAACGAAGCAACGAAAGTCAAACGGCGAAAGAAACAAGCTTTGTTTACTAATCTGGACCTAAGTCAAATTTTACAGTAGCAAAAACTTGTTTAAGTAGATTATTCGGAAAGAGGGTTTCGAGATGAAACTCTAGGCACTTGAATCGCCTCAATCCGATAAACGAGCGAAAAGTTATACTAAAATGAAAATCGGATCAGAAATCGCGATTAGAAAAATCGCAGAATAAATCCGAGAAAAAGAAAAACGACGAACAGATTAATGAACGAACGTTCATTATCTGGATCTAAATGATGAACACGTTCGTTAAAACGAACGAACGAGCGAACACTCGCTAATTAACCTAAACCGAAAAAACGGATCTAAAAAACCAACGAAAAACCGACGGAAAAACCGAACGGTTTTTTTTCTAAAAAAAATAGCGGCGGCTCGGGTTAACCTCGGCGTGCGGGTCGGCGGCAGGCGGCAGTGGCGGCGGCGGGCGCGGACGGCTAGGGTTTGGGGCGCGGGCGCGGCTTGGGCTGGGGCGGCGGCGGCGGCTTGTGCTGGGGGTCGGCCTGGGGCGCGCTATATAAAGACCCCGGCCAGGCGGAGTCCTGGCCAGTTACTGCCCAAGGTCGGTTCGGATTTTTTTAAATAATTTTCGCGTAGAAAAATCAAACAAAAGAGATACTAAACAGACTCCAAAAATTCCGAAATAAATTTTCCCCGACTTCTAAAATCAAGCCAGATAAGATGAACATTTATTTGGGGCCTAAATGCAATTTTAAACCGCGCATTTTTCCTAAATTCAAATAAAATAGCAATAAAATCCAAAATAAAATCTTATTTGATTTTTTTATTAAATCCTCAATATTTCTTTATTTTGGGAAAGTCATTTTATTCCCTCTTTCATATTTTTATAATTGAAATAATTGAAGATAAAATAAATAAAATCAAATGATCCTATTTCCAAAATTTGAGAAAACTCAAATATGAAATTATCGAAATCCCCAACTCTCTCCGTGGGTCCTTGAGTTGCGTAGAATTTCTAGGATCGAGGCAAAATGCAATAAATATGATGTGCAATAATGATCTATTGTATAATATTCCAAATTGAAAATTTGGGATGTTACAAACCTACCCCCTTAAGATGAATCTCGCCCTCGAGATTCGGGTTGGCTAGAAAATAGGTGAGCGTGGTCCTTCAACAGATCTTCCTCTCTCTCCCAGGTGGCTTCATCCTCGGTGTGGTGGCTCCACTGAACTTTGCAAAACTTGATAACCTTGCTGCGGGTGACTTGGCTGGCATACTCAAGAATCTTAACTGGTTTCTCCTCATAGGTCAAATTACTGTCCAACTGAATCGCCTCTAGCGACACTGTATCTCTCAGCGGTATGTCAGCCATCTCTGCGTGGCACTTCTTCAACTGAGAAATGTGGAACACATCGTGAACTCCTAACAATCCCTTAGGCAATTCCAACTTGTATGCAACTTCTCCCATACGCTCCAAAACTTTGTATGGTCCCACAAAAAGTGGCGCTAACTTTCCTTTAATTCCAAATCGCTTAACTCCTCGAAGTGGTGATACACGAAGATAGACTCTATCTCCAACTTCGTAAACTGTCTCCTTGCATTTTGAATCTGCATAACTTTTTTGCCTGGACTGGGCTACCTTGAGCCTGTCGCGAATCAACTTCACTTTCCGTTTAGACTCCTTAATCAAATCCGGTCCAAACAACATGTCCAACTTCATCCCACGACAACAGGGTCCTGCACCTCCTTCTGTATAGGGCTTCGAAAGGGGCCATCTTCAAGTTGGATTGATAACTGTTGTTGTAAGAGAACTCTGCATATGACAAATTGTCGTCCCAACTAGATCCGTAATCTAGCGCACAAGCTCTCAGCATATCCTCCAAAATCTGATTGACTCTCTCGATCTGTCCATCTGTCTGCGGATGAAAAGCTGTACTGAACTCTAGCCTGGTACCCAAAGTTTCGTGCAACTGATTCCAGAACTTTGAGGTAAACTGGGTTCCTCTATCTGATACGATGCTCCTCGGAACTCCATGCAGACATACGATCCTGGTCATGTATATCTTGGCCAACTTAGCACTGGTGTAAGTTGTCTTCACTGGAATGAAATGTGCTACCTTCGTCAAACGATCGACTACAACCCAAATCGAGTCATAGCCTGAACGAGTCCTGGGCAATCCCATGATAAAATCCATGCCTAGTTTATCCCACTTCCATTCGGGTATCGGCAATGGTTGTAACAATCCTGCTGGCTTCTGATGCTCTGCCTTTACTCTGTGACATACATCACAAACTGCTACATACTCCGCAATATCCTTCTTCATTCCGGTCCACCATAAAGTGTCCTTCAAATCCAAATACATCTTAGTATTTCCTGGGTGAATCGAATACGGCGAATCATGGGCCTCTTGCAAAATCAACTTCCTGATCTCCGAGTCATTAGGCACATAAACACGGTCTTCAAACCATAAGGTATCATGCTCATCCTCATGAAATCTCTTAGCTTTACCTTTGCTCATCTTCTCCTTTATCTCGGCAATTTCCTTGTCGGCCTTCTGAGCTTCTCTGATCTTATCCATCAAAGTCGACTGAATCTCCAATGCTGCTACATAGCCTCTCGGAACTATCTCCAAACATAGTTCGCAAAGGTCCTCGACTAATTCCTTCGGTAACCCTCCGGTCATGAGTGTATTGACATGGCTCTTACGGCTCAACGCATCGGCTACTACGTTAGCCTTTCCTGGGTGATACTGCAATCTCATATCATAATCCTTGATGAGCTCCAATCATCTCATATGACTGAGATTCAACTCCTTCTGCATGAAAATGTACTTCAAACTCTTGTGATCCGTGTACACCTCACAATGGTTTCCAATGAGAAAATGTCTCCAAGTCTTCAATGCATGCACTACGGCTGCTAACTCCAAATCATGTGTAGCATAATTCAACTCATGGGGCTTAAGCTGTCATGAGGCATATGAAACAACTCTTCCCTCCTGCATAAGCACTGCTCCAAGTCCTCCACGTGAAGCGTCGCAATACACCTCGTAATCCTTGCTCTGATCTGGCAGAATCAACACTCGCGAGGTAACCAAACATTTCTTCAATTCTTGGAAACTGGCCTCACATTCCTCAGTACATATGAACTTGGTATCCTTCTTTAAAAATTCTGTCATGGGCTTTGCAATCTTTGAGAAATTCTCAATGAATCTCCGGTAGTATCCTGCCAGTCCAACAAAACTCTGGATCTCTCCAACTGTTGTTGGGGCTTCCCAATTGTCACAGTGACAACTTTGGTGGGGTCTACTGCTATTCCTTCTCCGGATATCACATGTCCGAGGAATCCAACTTCCTTCAACCAAAACTCACATTTGCTAAACTTGGCGTATAACTGATGTTCTCTGAGCTTCTCAAGTACCAAACGCAAATGCTCCTTATGTTCTTCTTCTTTCTTCGAGTAGACCAAAATATCATCAATGAACACCACGACGAACTTATCCAGAAACTCCATAAATACCTTGTTCATCATGTTCATGAAATAGGCAGGTGCGTTAGTCAGACCAAATGACATAACGGTATACTCGCACAGCCCGTACCTGGTGGTAAAAGCCGTCTTAGGTATATCTTGCTCTCGAATCTTCAACTGATGGTATCCTGATCGCAAATCGATCTTGGAAAATACCTTTGCTCCTTGCAATCGGTCAAACAAATCATTGATCATCGGTAGTGGGTACTTGCTCTTGATTGTTACTGCATTCAATCCTCGATAATCAACAATCATCCTCAATGATCCGTCCTTCTTCTCCACTAGAAGTACTGGCGATCCCCAAGGCGAAGAACTTGGGCGAATATAGCCTTTATCCAGTAACTCCTTAATCTGATTCTTAATCTCCTCCAAATCTTTTGCAGGCATCCTGTATGGTCTCTTGGATATCAGCCCTGTGCCTGGCAAAAGCTCAATCAAAAACTCGATGTCTCTATCCGGTGGCATGTCTGGCAACTCTTCTGGAAATACATCAGGAAAATCCTTCACTACTGGTACTTACTCCTGCACAACTCCTGATAAGGAATTTACGTGCATCCTCTTTGGCTCATGTCTTGATACATACTTGTTCCTCTTTCCTTCTGGCGTTGTAAGCAAAATCGTCTTACTGGCGCATTCAATGTTCCCTTCATACTTCGATAACCAATCCATGCCTAATATCACATCCAATCCTTGTGATTCCAATACTATTAGGTCCGAGGGAAACACGTAGTTACCAATCCTTAATGGTAACCGATCACACCATAGTCTAGCCATATATTCTGCTCCAGGCAAGGTTACTAACATGGGTGACCTAAGGGCTTGGGTTGGCAGTTTATACTTATCCACAAATCCCCTTGATATGTATGAATGCGATGCACCAGTATCAAAAAGAACGAGTGCAGTAAATGACTTAACCAAAAACTTACCTATTACTGCATCGGGCTGGGCTTCAACCTCCTCCATGCTAACGTGGTTCACCTGTCCTCTGTTGAAAGGGTTTGGGTTCTTCCCAGAGCTTCCATTGCCATTTCCATTCCAGCCTTCAGGACATTCATTGGCGTAATGTCCGGTCTTTTGGCAGTTAAAGCAAGTGACTTGACTCAAATCTCTCTTGGTTGGTGTTGAGGGATTGCTACGATTCTGGCCATTGCTTCCTCCATTCCCGTTACCATTCTTGGAACCATTATGGTTGTGTGAGCTACCACCTCCATGGGTATGCTGGAACTGTCCTCCCGATTTCGGGGTAAAACGTGGCTTCTGCTGAGCTCCAGAATTGTACTTCCCTTATCCATACTTCCTCTTGCGGTTCTCAATCTGCTGCTGCTTCCCTTCAATCATGAGAGCTCTATCTACGAACTCCTGGTAGTTATTGAAACTTGCTACCATCAACTGCATACTCAGATCATCATTCAGTCCTTCCAGAAACTTCTCTTGCTTAGCTGCATCCGTAGCAACATCATCTGGAGCATAACGTGCTAGCTTACTAAAGTCATCCACATACTGGCCAACTGTACGTCCTCCCTGGCGTAAGTTGCGAAACTCCCGCTTCTTCATGGCCATTGCTCCTGCTGAAACATGGGCAGTATGGAAAGCCTGCTAAAACTGATCCCATGTGACAGTGTCTATGGGATAGGTGGCTGTGAAATTCTCCCACCATGATGATGCAGGTCCTTCAAGTTGATGTGCGGCAAATCGCACCGTCTCCGCATCTGTGCATCCTGCAGTGGTCAACTCCCTGGCTGTCTTGCGAAGCCAATCGTCTGCAATAATCGGCTCGGTGCTACTGGAGAACACCGACGGATTCAGCCTAAGAAAACGGGTTAAGTGATCCACAGGTGGTGATGGTGGTGGTGGGTTGTTGTTGTTGTTCCCCTGATTCTGATTCTAGACTAGTATCTGCATCAATGCATTCTGCTCCTAGATCAACTGAGTGAGCTCCGGTGGGAAAGCAAATCCATTGACACGTCTCGGAGGCATCTGAGGGTTTAGAAAAGATGAGAATACAGAATAGAATGAGGTCTAGAGGGAAAACACTACCCATATGCACATGAGACAATTTTCAATCAAAACACTTCATTCAATCAAGCAAGGGCATACAACGGTCTATCTATCGTTACAAAAGTGCTCAAACTATGGAAAAAAATACTACTACTTGTATGGTGGTCTACTAGAAAAACTGCTCTGATGAAGACTCCATGATATCTACTCCAGCTTCATCAACATAGTCATCATCACTATTGTCCGGGTCTGAGTCGGTGTCGTCGATGATGATGTAGTTCTCTGGACAAGTGCAATCTTCATCTTCTCCAGTTGTGGGAAATCCCATAAACACTCTTAGCTTCTTCTTCAGATCATCATTCTTCTCTACTAGCGTTGTTATTTCCTCCTCATATCCATCGCGTGTAGACTTGAGTTCTTCCTCCAGTTCCGTGATCTTGGTCATGGCCTTCTTTAGATCCATCATGCCTGCGCACATCTGGTTCTCCTGGCGTCGAATGTGCTGGTTTAACTCCTGTATGAAAGCTGGAATTGATCTGTCCTTCCTGGTGCTGATCATCTCCCATTGCTCATCTCGGTGCCCACAAATCTGGTAGATAGTATCCTTAAGCTCCTTGTGGTAAACTTCTCCAATATGTCCCATGGTGATGTGGGCTGCCATGCTCTTTCCTAGACTCCAGGTTGGTGCATCAAAGGAAAACTCTATGGGCTCAGTGACGGGCATGAACGTCCTTCCTGGAACTTGTACTTGAATCATCCAGCGCTCTTCTTCAGGTAAAGTGGCGTTGTAGGTCTTGGTGAAGCTTGGTACTCCGATGTTCAGGTATCTAGTGACTTCCTTCAGGTGTCGTCCAAAGGGTGTTTCTTCATCCGGTTGCGTGAACTTGTTCCTTGCATCCGCCATCCTAAAAGAGTAGAAAAGATGAGGAGTCAGAAATGAGAAGAGAGAGTAGTGATCTAGGGCTTTAGCTTAGTGGTCATGTCCTACAGTCAGCATGTGCTCTGATACCATCTTGTAGCGACCAGACCTCAAACAGTCTGATCTCTGTGCATCAGTGTCATCCCTGGATCAGTAATGCTAACACACACAGTACTCGAAGGATTTATAACAGAGTAGCAATCACACACTTATTACATCGAATGTCTCCAAAGAGAATTTATTACAATAAATATGGCTTAATGCCATCTAATAACGATAACAGCGGAAGGCTTTGAAGATAAGTGAGTCCATCAACTCGGCATCACTGAGTATAGAACCACGATCCTAAGGCATCTTACTTGTCGTCTGAAAAGTCTGCAACATGAATGTTGCAGCCCGAAATGGGTCAGCACATGGAATATGTTGGCAATGTAACACATAGAGAGTAATGAAATAATAATGCTATACTACATGCATATATGGCTAGTGGAAAGCTCTATGATTACAATTTTTTTGCTTAAAGCCAATTTTTCCCTACTGCAAAGGAATAAATTTATTTAACTATCATGGTGGTTGTTAAACATTGAGAATGGTTGACAGCATTCTCAATCCCAATTAAGTAACATGATCATTAAACAAACCCAACAGTATTAATTAAAAGTAACATGATGAGATTCACATGACAATCCAAGTACTAGATACTCAAGATGTCCATTACCGGGGACACGGCTAACCATGATTACTTTGTACACTCTGCAGAGGTTTGCGCCCACAAGACTCGATCTCCTCCATTGGGATTCTCGCACTACATGGTGTTTGAGAAACGGATGACCGAGACATAGTCTTTCAGAAGCGCTAGCACCTTACGATCGGGTAGACAGTACCAACCTACATCCCCTACATCTGCTAGTCTACCACTATAAGAGTTCACACAACTTAGTCAACTATGCTAGAGCCCATAGTAGCTTGTGGCTGCACACGGAAGTTTCTAGCATGAATAATCTCATGATCCCTTTGGGCCTGGGTGGCGGTCCATAAAGAAAAACAACAAGCAATCCTGGAATACCCAGGTACCTCAATCCACCCAGATGTGTATTAAAGTTGCCACCTTAGATAAACCATTAATTAACAATCTCACATCTCTCATGGATACACTCACCCAATCCACGTCTACTAGCATATCATGGCATAATAAGCAACGTAGAGTAACTCCCAAGGGTATGATAATAAAACAGGTAATAGGTACTACCTCATCTACTTCCCAAAACCCACTTACTAATCAGATCCTAATCATGCAATTGTTTGAGGATTGATCTAATGCAAGTAAAAAGGTATGATCAAAGTGTTACTTGCCTTGCTGATGATCCGCGAAACCTAGAGATTCGAAGTAGCAAGCGGCGCAATCTAGATACTCTATCGCTAACAAACAAACAAGCATACAATAAGTGAAGGAAATATGCCCTAGAGGCAATAATAAAGTTATTATTTATTTCCTTATAATCATGATAAATGTTTATTATTCATGCTAGAATTGTATTTACCGGAAACATAATACATGTGTGAATACATAGACAAACAGAGTGTCACTAGTATGCCTCTACTTGACTAGCTCGTTAATCAAAGATGGTTATGTTTCCTAACCATGAACAATGAGTTGTTATTTAATTAACGAGGTCACATCATTAGTAGAATGATCTGATTGACATGACCCATTCCATTACCTTAGCACCCGATCGTTTAGTATGTTGCTATTGCTTTCTTAATGACTTATACATGTTCCTATGACTATGAGATTATGCAACTCCCATTTACCGGAGGAACACTTTGGGTACTACCAAACGTCACAACGTAACTGGGTGATTATAAAGGAGTACTACAGGTGTCTCCAATGGTCAATGTTGGGTTGGCGTATTTCGAGATTAGGATTTGTCACTCCGATTGTCGGAGAGGTATCTCTGGGCCCTCTCGGTAATACACATCACATAAGCCTTGCAAGCATTACAACTAATATGTTAGTTGTGAGATGATGTATTACGGAACGAGTAAAGAGACTTGCCGGTAACGAGATTGAACTAGGTATTGGATACCGACGATCGAATCTCGGGCAAGTAACATACCGATGACAAAGGGAACAACGTATGTTGTTATGCGGTCTGACCGATAAAGATCTTCGTAGAATATGTAGGAACCAATATGGGCATCTAGGTCCCGCTATTGGTTATTGACCAGAGACATGTCTCGGTCATGTCTACATTGTTCTCGAACCCGTAGGGTCCGCACGCTTAAGGTTACGATGACAGTTATATTATGAGTTTATGCATTTTGATGTACCGAAGGTTGTTCGGAGTCCCGGATGTGATCACGGACATGACGAGGAGTCTCGAAATGGTCGAGACGTAAAGATTGATATATTGGAAGCCTATGTTTGGACATCGGAAGTGTTCCGGGTGAAATCGGGATTTTACCGGGTTACCGGGAGGTTACCGGAACCCCCCAGGAGCCATATGGGCCATCATGGGCCTTAGTGGAAAGGAGAAAGGGGCAGCCCAAGGGGGCTGCGCGCCTTCCCCCTTCCCCTAGTCCTATTAGGACTAGGAGAGGTGGCCGGCCACCCCTCTCCCTCTTTCCCCCTTGGGAATCCTAGTTGGAATAGGATTGGAGGGGAGTCCTACTCCCGGTAGGAGTAGGACTCCTCCTGCGCCACCTCCTCCTGGCCGGCGCCTCCTCCCCCCCTTGGCTCCTTTATATACGGAGGCAGGGGCACCTCTAAACACACAAGTTGACACAAGTTGATCCTCGTGATCGATTCCTTAGCCGTGTGCGGTGCCCCCTGCCACCATATTCCTCGATAATACTGTAGCGGAGTTTAGGCGAAGCCCTGCTGCTGTAGTTCATCAAGATCGTCACCACGCCGTCGTGCTGACGAAACTCTTCCCCGACACTTTGCTGGATCGGAGTCCGGGGATCGTCATCGAGCTGAACGTGTGCTCGAACTCGGAGGTGCCGTAGTTTCGGTGCTTGATCGGTTGGATCGTGAAGACGTACGACTACTTCCTCTACGTCGTATCATCGCTTTCGCAGTCGGTCTGCGTTGGGTACGTAGACAACACTCTCCTCTCGTTGCTATGCATCACATGATCCTGTGTGCGCGTAGGAAATTTTTGAAATTACTACGAAACCCAACAGTGGCATCCGAGCCTAGGTTACTTATGTTGATGTTATATGCACGAGTAGAACACAAGTGAGTTGTGGACGATACAAGTCATACTGCCTACCAGCATGTCATATTTTGGTTCGGCGGTATTGTTGGACGAGATGACCCAGACCAACCTTACGCGTACGCTTACGCGAGACCGGTTCCCTCGACGTGCTTTGCACATAGATGGCTTGCGGGCGACTGTCTCTCCAACTTTAGTTGAACCGAGTATGGCTACGCCCGGTCCTTGAGAAGGTTAAAACGGAGTCTATTTGACAAACTATCGTTGTGGTTTTGATGCGTAGGTGAGATTGGTTCTTACTTAAGCCCGTAGCAGCCACGTAAAACATGCAACAACAAAGTAGAGGACGTCTAACTTGTTTTTGCAGGGCATGTTGTGATGTGATATGGTCAAGGCATGATGCTGAATTTTATTGTATGAGATGATCATGTTTTGTAACCAAGTTATCGGCAACTGGCAGGAGCCATATGGTTGTCGCTTTATTGTATGCAATGCAATCGCGATGTAATGCTTAACTTTATTACTAAACGGTAGTGATAGTCGTGGAAGCATAAGATTGGCGAGACGACAACGATGCTACGATGGAGATCAAGGTGTCGCGCCGGTGACGATGGTGATCATGACGGTGCTTCGGAGATGGAGATCACAAGCACGAGATGATGATGGCCATATCATATCACTTATATTGATTGCATGTGATGTTTATCTTTTTATGCATCTTATCTTGCTTTGATTGACGGTAGCATTATAAGATGATCTCTCACTAAATTATCAAGAAGTGTTCTCCCTGAGTATGCACCGTTGCCAAAGTTCGTCGTGCCCATACACCACGTGATGATTGGGTGTGATAAGCTCTACGTCCATCTACAACGGGTGCAAGCCAGTTTTGCACACGCAGAATACTCAGGTTAAACTTGACGAGCCTAGCATATGCAGATATGGCCTCGGAACACGGAGACCGAAAGGTCGAGCGTGAATCATATAGTAGATATGATCAACATAACGATGTTCACCATTGAAAACTACTCCATCTCACGTGATGATCGGTTATGGTTTAGTTGATTTGGATCACGTGATCACTTAGAGGATTAGAGGGATGTCTATCTAAGTGGGAGTTCTTAAATAATATGATTAATTGAACTTAAATTTATCATGAACTTAGTACCTGATAGTATCTTGCTTGTTTATGTTGATTGTAGATAGATGGCTCGTGCTGTTGTTCCGTTGAATTTTAATGCGTTCCTTGATAAAGCAAAGTTGAAAGATGATGGTAGCAATTACACGGACTGGGTCCGTAACTTGAGGATTATCCTCATTGCTGCACAGAAGAATTACGTCCTGGAAGCACCGCTGGGTGCCAGGCCTGCTGCTGGAGCAACGCCAGATGTTATGAACGTCTGGCAGAGCAAAGCTGATGACTACTCGATAGTTCAGTGTGCCATGCTTTACGGCTTAGAATCGGGACTTCAACGACGTTTTGAACGTCATGGAGCATATGAGATGTTCCAGGAGTTGAAGTTAATATTTCAAGCAAATGCCCGGATTGAGAGATATGAAGTCTCCAATAAGTTCTATAGCTGCAAGATGGAGGAGAACAGTTCTGTCAGTGAGCATATACTCAAAATGTCTGGGTATAATAATCACTTGATTCAATTGGGAGTTAATCTTCCGGATGATTGCGTCATTGACAGAATTCTCCAATCACTGCCACCAAGCTACAAGAGCTTCGTGATGAACTATAATATGCAAGGGATGAACAAGACTATTCCCGAGCTCTTCGCAATGCTGAAAGCTGCGGAGGTAGAAATCAAGAAGGAGCATCAAGTGTTGATGGTTAACAAGACCACTAGTTTCAAGAAAAAGGGCAAAGGGAAGAAAAAGGGGAACTTCAAAAAGAACGGCAAGCAAGTTGCTGCTCAAGAGAAGAAACCCAAGTCTGGACCTAAGCCTGAAACTGAGTGCTTCTACTGCAAGCAGACTGGTCACTGGAAGCGGAACTGCCCCAAGTATTTGGCGGATAAGAAGGATGGCAAGGTGAACAAAGGTATATGTGATATACATGTTATTGATGTGTACCTTACTAGAGCTCGCAGTAGCACCTGGGTATTTGATACTGGTTCTGTTGCTAATATTTGCAACTCGAAACAGGGACTACAGAATAAGCGGGCACTAGCAAAGGACGAGGTGACGATGCGCGTGGGAAACGGTTCCAAAGTCGATGTGATCGCAGTCGGCACGCTACCTCTACATCTACCTTCGGGATTAATATTAGACCTAAGTAATTGTTATTTGGTGCCAGCGTTGAGCATGAACATTATATCTGGATCTTGTTTAATGCGAGACGGTTATTCATTTAAATCAGAGAATAATGGTTGCTCTATTTATATGAGTAATATCTTTTATGGTCATGCGCCCTTGAAGAGTGGTCTATTTTTATTGAATCTCGATAGTAGTAATACACATATTCATAATGTTGAAGCCAAAAGATGCAGAGTTGATAATGAAAGTGCAACTTATTTGTGGCACTGTCGTTTAGGTCATATCGGTATAAAGCGCATGAAGAAACTCCATACCGATGGACTTTTGGAACCACTTGATTATGAATCACTTGGTACTTGCGAACCGTGCCTCATGGGCAAGATGACTAAAACACCGTTCTTCGGTACTATGGAGAGAGCAACATATTTGTTGGAAATCATACATACCGATGTATGTGGCCCGATGAATATTGAGGCTCGTGGCGGATATCGTTATTTTCTCACCTTCACAGATGATTTAAGCAGATATGGGTATATTTACTTAATGAAACATAAGTCTGAAACATTTGAAAAGTTCAAAGAATTTCAGAGTGAAGTTGAAAATCATCGTAACAAGAAAATAAAGTTTCTACGATCTGATCGTGGAGGAGAATATTTGAGTTACGAGTTTGGTGTACATTTGAAAAACTGTGGAATAGTTTCGCAACTCACGCCACCCGGAACACCACAGCGTAATGGTGTGTCCGAACGTCGTAATCGTACTTTACTAGATATGGTGCGATCTATGATGTCTCTTACTGATTTACCGCTATCATTTTGGGGATATGCTTTAGAGACGGCCGCATTCACGTTAAATAGGGCACCATCAAAATCCGTTGAGACGACGCCTTATGAACTGTGGTTTGGCAAGAAACCAAAGTTGTCGTTTCTTAAAGTTTGGGGCTGCGATGCTTATGTGAAAAAACTTCAACCTGATAAGCTCGAACCCAAATCGGAGAAATGTGTCTTCATAGGATACCCAAAGGAAACTGTTGGGTACACCTTCTATCACAGATCCGAAGGCAAAACATTCGTTGCTAAGAATGGATCATTTCTAGAGAAGGAGTTTCTCTCGAAAGAAGTGAGTGGGAGGAAAGTAGAACTTGACGAGGTAACTGTACCTACTCCCTTACTGGAAAGTAGTTCATCACAGAAAACTGTTTCAGTGACACCTACACCAGTTAGTGAGGAAGCCAATGATAATGATCATGAAACTTCAGATCAAGATACTACTGAACCTCGTAGATCAACCAGAGTAAGATCCGCACCAGAGTGGTACGGTAATCCTGTTCTGGAGGTCATGCTACTAGATCATGATGAACCTACGAACTATGAAGAAGCGATGGTGAGCCCAGATTCCGCAAAGTGGCTAGAAGCCATGAAATCTGAGATGGGATCCATGTATGAGAACAAAGTATGGACTTTGGTTGACTTGCCCGATGATCGGCAAGCGATTGAGAATAAATGGATCTTTAAGAAGAAGACTGACGCTGATGGTAATGTTACTGTCTACAAAGCTCGACTTGTCGCAAAAGGTTTTCGGCAAGTTCAAGGAATTGACTACGATGAGACCTTCTCACCCGTAGCGATGCTTAAGTCCGTCCGAATCATGTTAGCAATTGCCGCATTTTATGATTATGAAATTTGGCAAATGGATGTCAAAACTGCATTCCTGAATGGATTTCTGGAAGAAGAGTTGTATATGATGCAACCAGAAGGTTTTGTCGATCCAAAGGGAGCTAACAAAGTGTGCAAGCTCCAGCGATCCATTTATGGACTGGTGCAAGCCTCTCGGAGTTGTAATAAACGTTTTGATAGTGTGATCAAAGCATTTGGTTTTATACAGACTTTCGGAGAAGCCTGTATTTACAAGAAAGTGAGTGGGAGCTCTGTAGCTTTTCTGATATTATATGTGGATGACATATTACTGATTGGAAATGATATAGAATTTCTGGATAGCATAAAGGGATACTTGAATAAAAGTTTTTCAATGAAAGACCTCGGTGAAGCTGCTTACATATTAGGCATTAAGATCTATAGAGATAGAACAAGACGCTTAATTGGACTTTCACAAAGCACATACCTTGACAAAATTTTGAAGAAATTCAAAATGGATCAAACGAAGAAAGGGTTCTTGCCTGTGTTACAAGGTGTGAAATTGAGTAAGACTCAATGCCCGACCACTGCAGAAGATAGAGAGAATATGAAAGATGTTCCCTATGCATCAGCCATAGGCTCTATCATGTATGCAATGCTGTGTACCAGACCTGATGTGTGCCTTGCTATAAGTTTAGCAGGGAGGTACCAAAGTAATCCAGGAATGGATCACTGGACAGCGGTCAAGAACATCCTGAAATACCTGAAAAGGACTAAGGATATGTTTCTCGTATATGGAAGTGACAAAGAGCTCATCGTAAAAGGTTACGTTGATGCAAGCTTTGACACTGATCCGGACGATTCTAAATCGCAAACCGGATACATGTTTACATTAAACGGTGGAGCTGTTAGTTGGTGCAGTTCTAAACAAAGCGTCGTAGCAGGATCTACATGTGAAGCGGAATACATAGCTGCTTCGGAAGCAGCAAATGAAGGAGTCTGGATGAAGGAGTTCATATCCGATCTAGGTGTCATACCTAGTGCATCGGGTCCAATGAAAATCTTTTGTGACAATACTGGTGCAATTGCCTTGGCAAAGGAATCCAGATTTCACAAAAGGACCAAACACATCAAGAGACGCTTCAACTCCATCCGGGATCTAGTCCAGGTGGGAGACATAGAGATTTGCAAGATACATACGGATCTGAATGTTGCAGACCCGTTGACTAAGCCTCTTCCACGAGCAAAACATGATCAGCACCAAAGCTCCATGGGTGTTAGATTCATTACAGTGTAATCTAGATTATTGACTCTAGTGCAAGTGGGAGACTGAAGGAAATATGCCCTAGAGGCAATAATAAAGTTATTATTTATTTCCTTATAATCATGATAAATGTTTATTATTCATGCTAGAATTGTATTTACCGGAAACATAATACATGTGTGAATACATAGACAAACAGAGTGTCACTAGTATGCCTCTACTTGACTAGCTCGTTAATCAAAGATGGTTATGTTTCCTAACCATGAACAATGAGTTGTTATTTAATTAACGAGGTCACATCATTAGTAGAATGATCTGATTGACATGACCCATTCCATTAGCTTAGCACCCAATCGTTTAGTATGTTGCTATTGCTTTCTTCATGACTTATACATGTTCCTATGACTATGAGATTATGCAACTCCCGTTTACCGGAGGAACACTTTGGGTACTACCAAACGTCACAACGTAACTGGGTGATTATAAAGGAGTACTACAGGTGTCTCCAATGGTCGATGTTGGGTTGGCGTATTTCGAGATTAGGATTTGTCACTCCGATTGTCGGAGAGGTATCTCTGGGCCCTCTCGGTAATACACATCACATAAGCCTTGCAAGCATTACAACTAATATGTTAGTTGCGAGATGATGTATTACGGAACGAGTAAAGAGACTTGCCGGTAACGAGATTGAACTAGGTA
The DNA here is from genome assembly GCF_018294505.1 of Triticum aestivum. Taxonomy (NCBI): domain Eukaryota; kingdom Viridiplantae; phylum Streptophyta; class Magnoliopsida; order Poales; family Poaceae; genus Triticum; species Triticum aestivum. Next base: position 246,801,364 of record NC_057813.1, read on the forward strand.
TTGGATACCGACGATCGAATCTTGGGCAAGTAACATACCGATGACAAAGGGAACAACGTATGTTGTTATGCGGTCTGACCGATAAAGATCTTCGTAGAATATGTAGGAACCAATATGGGCATCCAGGTCCCGCTATTGGTTATTGACCAGAGACATGTCTCGGTCATGTCTACATTGTTCTCGAACCCGTAGGGTCCGCACGCTTAAGGTTACGATGACAGTTATATTATGAGTTTATGCATTTTGATGTACCGAAGGTTGTTCGGAGTCCCGGATGTGATCACGGACATGACGAGGAGTCTCGAAATGGTCGAGACGTAAAGATTGATATATTGGAAGCCTATGTTTGGACATCGGAAGTGTTCCGGGTGAAATCGGGATTTTACCGGGTTACCGGGAGGTTACCGGAACCCCCCGGGAGCCATATGGGCCATCATGGGCCTTAGTGGAAAGGAGAAAGGGGCAGCCCAAGGGGGCTGCGCGCCTTCCCCCTTCCCCTAGTCCTATTAGGACTAGGAGAGGTGGCCGGCCACCCCTCTCCCTCTTTCCCCCTTGGGAATCCTAGTTGGAATAGGATTGGAGGGGAGTCCTACTCCCGGTAGGAGTAGGACTCCTCCTGCGCCACCTCCTCCTGGCCGGCGCCTCCTCCCCCCCTTGGCTCCTTTATATACGGAGGCAGGGGCACCTCTAAACACACAAGTTGACACAAGTTAATCCTCGTGATCGATTCCTTAGCCGTGTGCGGTGCCCCCTGCCACCATATTCCTCGATAATACTGTAGCGGAGTTTAGGCGAAGCCCTGCTGCTGTAGTTCATCAAGATCGTCACCACGCCGTCGTGCTGACGAAACTCTTCCCCGACACTTTGCTGGATCGGAGTCCGGTGATCGTCATCGAGCTGAACGTGTGCTCGAACTCGGAGGTGCCGTAGTTTCGGTGCTTGATCGGTTGGATCGTGAAGACGTACGACTACTTCCTCTACGTCGTATCATCGCTTCCGCAGTCGGTCTGCGTTGGGTACGTAGACAACACTCTCCTCTCGTTGCTATGCATCACATGATCCTGTGTGCGCGTAGGAATTTTTTTGAAATTACTACGAAACCCAACAATAAGTACTCATCTAATGCATAGGTAAAACTCAAATAAGAGATCTAACTAGAAAGTTCAACTTAAGAACTCCGGTTTGCAAAAAGAATCAAATCGAACGAAGCAACGAAAGTCAAACGGCGAAAGAAACAAGTTTCGTTTACTAATCTGGACCTAAGTCAAAATTTACAGTGGCAAAAACTTGTCTAAGTAGATTACTCGGAAAGAGGGTTTTGAGACGAAACTCTAGGCACTTGAATCACCTGATTCCGATAAACGAGCGAAAAGTTATACTAAAACGAAAATCGGATCAGAAATCTCGATCAGAAAAATCGCGGAATAAATCCGAGAAAAAGAAAAACGACGAACAGATTAACGAACGAACATTCGTTATCTGGATCTAAATGATGACCGCGTTCATTAAAATGAACGAACGAGCGAACGCTCGCTAATTAACCTAAACCGAAAAACCGATCTAATAAAAAAACAGATCTAAAAAAACCGCGAAAAACCGACGGAAAAACCGAACGGTTTTTTTCTAAAAAAACGGCGGTGGCTCGGTCAACCTCGGCGTGCGGGTCGGCGGCGGCGGCGGTGGCTCCGGCTGCGGCGGCAGCGGCGTGGGGCATAGGCGGGAGCAGGCGGCGGCGGCGGCGGGCGCGGGCGGCTAGGGTTTGGGGCGCGCGGGCGGCTTGGGCTCGGGCGGCGGCAGTGGCTTGGGCTGGGGGTCGGCCCGGGGCGCGCTATATGAAGACCCCGGCCAGACGGAGTCCTGGCCGGTTACGGCCAAAGGTCGGTTCTGATTTTATTTTATTTTTAAAATAATTTTCGCGCAGAAAAATCAAAGGAAAGAAATACTAAACGGACTCCAAAAATCCCGAAATAAACTTTCCCCGACTTCTAAAATCCAGCTGGACAAGATGAACATTTTTTGGGGGCCTAAATGCAATTTTGAAAACACACATTTTTCCTAAATTCAAATAAAATAGCAATAAAATCCAAAATAAAATCTTATTTGAATTTTTTATTAAATCCTCAATATTTCTTTATTTTGGGAAAGTCATTTTATTCCCTCTCTCATATTTTTATAATTGAAATAATTGAAGATAAAATAAATAAAATCAAATGATCTTATTTCCAAAATTTGAGAAAACTCAAATATGAAATTATCGAAATCCCCAACTCTCTCCGTGGGTCCTTGAGTTGCGTAGAATTTCTAGGATCGACGCAAAATGCAATAAATATGATGTGCAATAATGATCTATTGTATAACATTCCAAATTGAAAATTTGGGATGTTACAGTGCACAGGATGGTTCGGACGTCCGGACAACCCCGAACGTCCAGTGGCACAAGTATGTCCGGACGTCCGACAGTTATCGGTCGTCCGGCCACTGGGAACAAATAAGCCACAAATTTGTGCACAACACACAGACGTCCGAGACGTGTTGGTCGTCCGGAGCCCGGACGTTCGGAGAGGTCCGGAAATCCGTAAATATGGTTCTGTGGTGGAAATACCGGACGTCCGAGACATGCTGGCCGTCCGGAGGTCGTACGTCCGGGGTGTCGGAAATCCATAAATAACTTTCTATAAGGGGAACACCGGACGACCGAAGAGAGCCGGACGTCCGAACAGCTGAGAGGGACCGGACGTCCATAGAGTACCGGACGACCGGAGAGAAAAACAGGAGTTGTGGGCTTTGAGAAAGTCTTTCACTAGATCCAATGATCCCCTCTTAATAGTGCGAGATCCCTATACTCAAGAACAAACCGTAAACAAAGCCAAGGCTAATGTCTTGTATCTCCAATCTTGAGTTATATGCATTTGTCCCTAGTCATGATCCACACACGGCCTTTGAGACATAATCCTGAGATATACTTGATAAACATGATTAGTCCCAACATACATGTTGTCATCAACATCAAAATATGATTAAGGGCATGATTGCACTTTTAATCTCCCCCTTTTTGGTAGTTGATGACAACATATATGCACACACATAAACATAGGAATCGAAAGGTTTGTTGTGAAGCTCAATAATCAAAGAATAAGCAAGGAGTGAGCTCCCCCTCAATATGATACCATAGAGAATAAAGATGAAGAGATCTCCCCCTCAACATGATACCAACACAACCAAATCTCACACACAAGATAATCAAGAAAATAAGCTCCATATAGGTTCATCACTCAAGCATAGAACATAAGTTTCTACAATCTCATAACATGAGTTCGATACAAGCTAATCAATAACATAGCAATGAGTTCGATTACAAGCTAACAAGCTAATATCATAGTATGCATAGAGCCTACTCCCCCTTGGCATCAAATATCCAAAAGGGGTGCATAACAACATCAGAGAGCATCATCATCATCATCATCATCATCATCATCATCATCATGTGCACCACTTCCACCAGCCTCGTCAACGAACTCAGCCCACTCAGGACCCGAGGGAAAGCCAAAATCAGAAGGTGGCTCATCAGGAAAGCGGTCATCATCACTCACATCGAACACACTGGAGTCTCTCAGACGAGTCTTCAGAGCATTCTTGGAGGTGATAAGGCGCGTGACAATAGCGTGGTTTTGGGAGCAGTTAAATGAAACAGCCTTCATCAAGGCAGAGTGGGCCTTCCCCAGAAAGCGCACAATGCGACCAAAGGGTGCAGATCCGGAGGGAGCAGAACAAGGGATGCTAGCAGCAGTGCGGCACGGATGAGCAGAAGAGGAAGAGTCCTTGGGAACATAGTTATCAGCCATGTGTGGGGGAATGACCCATTTCTCATGCAAATGAGTGCGGGCAATAGGAAACGAAGCCACACTCTCGATGAAAGCCTGAAGAAAGGGAGCATGAGGAAAGGCCCGCTTGTGTTGAAACAAAGCGAGGCGAATCTCATGCCATAGAAAATGAGGCACATTGATCTTCCCTTTGGGAGCTGTATAGAGGTGATGCATGAGATCGATGTAGTAGCTACTGCAGGACCCCTTGTCACCCATCTTAGGATAAATGGTGCGAATGGCACACTGATATATAATTAAGAAAGGAGCACGCCAAATGGAAACTTGGTTAAAACCCTTATGTTTCTCATCATCAGCGAGTTGGGAAATGGGTTTGATAAGATCAACACATGCATCAGGGCCCTTGGGTCTATGGTCGGGGTCATCATTGTGAATTTTGAACCCAGTGTCAAGAAAACCAAGGGCAATAACAAATTGAGAGTAAGAAGCTGAGAGCTTTGTGTCGGCGGTCATCCAAGTAACAGTGTTATTTGGACCAAAAAAGCATGTGGCATAAAATTGATGAATGGCGGCTTGGTTAAAGTCATGTTGAAATGTAAATGGGGCAGCAAGATTGGAGGACTCAATGAGCTCAATAGCCCCAGAATATTTTTCCGGATGAGTACGAATATGCTCTAAATCAATGCACAAATGCACAGAGAGACCCTTAGGAATGATGATAGTGGTAAAAATGTCAGCTTGGACATTAGTGCGAAAATGAGGGTCCCTAGAGTCACGAGCAATCGTGAATTGATCAACATCACGATGCAACTTAAGATAGGAGGCAATGGGAACCACGTTGAACCGCTTAATGTGACGGTCGTGTGCTAGAGGAGGTTCAAGTGAGATATGACGAGCATCACCGTGAGGTTGGACCGGAGGAGGAGGAGGCTGGAAGGTGGGCCGACGAGTTCCCGGCTTGGGTGCGGAGGTGCGAACAGCCACAAACGCGGGCTGCTCCAAATCATCCATTTCATCCTCATAGTCGGATCCCTTCGAGGATGAGTTGCTAGAAGAGCTGTGAGGATGGGCGGCGCGCTTCCGAGGACGAGCCCGCTCCTGGGAGTCATCGGAGCCACCACGACGAGACGTGCGGGACGGCCCACCGGTGACTTGCTTGCGTGCGGAGTGCTTGGTCTTGGGCATCACAACCTTTGAGTGAGGAACGCGGAGGGAGACGACGACTGGAGCGAATCAGTGAACGTCCAAGTGGCTACGGAGTGTGGTGTGACGACGGTGACCGGAGCTTGAGCGGGGACAGAGGCGACCCGAGCGGCCACAGTGATTGGTGGGACCACAGCGAGGACCCCGAGCAGTGAGTGGCCCCGGCGAGGGGCACGGGCGGCGTGTGGGCGCGGCGAGGAGCCGTGGAACAGGAGCGGCGGCGGTGGGGAACAGAGGAGAGGGAGCGAGTGGATTAGGGTAACTGACCCAGAAACCTACGTCGTGCTATATATAGGTGCCTGAGAATTCGTTCGGACGACCGGAGGTCCATGGACGTCCGGTGCCTGGGCCAGGGAAGAAATGAACGGACGTCCGGATGGGCCGGACGACCGGGCGGAGGTCAACAGAAAGCTTTTTATGGATGGCCAGAGTGCGACGGACGTCCGGTGTCGGAGAGATGTCCGGACGACCGGGAGTCCACGGTCATCCGGTGCCTGGGCCAGGAAAAAATGATGATGACCTGGCTGAGCTCAACAAAAGGTATTTTACGGACGTCCGGTACACAACGAACATCCGGATGCATATAAGAATTTTTGAGAGGAGTAGGGTGCAATTATTTGTGTTACTAATCGTGATGAGGAGATGATGATGACCTTATGTAGTAAGAATTTCTATTAAGCAACTAGTATCCTATGCCAACAATAATAAAACATATGCTGCTCATATATTGTTCTAATGACAAGAGTGGTGTCTACTGCCACCATGTATGAGTATACGTGACATGGCACGGAAAGATTAGAACTTTGAGTGCAGAATCACTACTCCATCATGGAAAGCACATAGTCCGAGAACCATGATAACTTTGAGAGTGTTTGTTCTTTTTATGCATTATGTAGGGTGAGCATATTCATGAATTGAATGTCTCCCCCCCTAAATATATGCCTACATCAAGACAAAACATTATGAAAATGCATGCATGGGTACTAGATTTCACATAATGTTGTCAAGCTCCAAGACACCAAGTTCACGCCTAATTCAACAAAATCTTGCTTCATCCAATGGTTTGGTGAAAATATCTGCAAGTTGCAAATCTGTACCAACATGATCGATGTGAATATCACCCTTTTCCACATGATCTCTCAAGAAGTGATACCTAATATCAATGTGCTTGGTGCAGAGATGATCCTTGGGGTTCTCAACAATATTGATGGCACTTTCATTATCACATAGGAGAGGCACATGCCTATAAGTGATACCATAATCCTTTAAGGTTTGTCTCATCCATAGTAATTGAGTTGCACAACTGCCGGCTGCAATGTATTCAACTTCTACAGTAGAGAGGGAAATACAATTTTGTTTCTTCGAGGACCAACTTACCAAGGAGCGACCAAGAAATTGACATGCACCGGAGGTGGACTTACGATCCACTTTGTCTCCAGCCCAATCCGCATCCGTATACCCAATGAGATCAAACTTAGCATCCTTGGGGTACCATAGACCCAACTTTGGGGTGTGAACAAGGTATCTAAGAATATGCTTAACTACCTTATGATAACTTTCCCTAGGGGAAGCTTGAAATCTAGCACACATGCATACACTAAACATGATGTCTAGTCTAGATGCACAAAGATAAAGCAATGAACCAATCATAGAGCGGTATTTAGATGGGTCGAAAGGGATACCGTTGGTGTCTTCAGTGAGTACAATTTTGGTTGGCATGGGTGTCTTACATGGACTAGCATCAGTCATGCCGAACTTTTCTAGGATATCCTTGAGGTATTTTGCTTGAGGCAAGAAAATTCCGTCTTGAAATTGTTGAATTTGAAATCCAAGAAAGAACTTCAAATCCGTATTGAGTGGCATTTCAAAATTCTTGGTCATGGAGTCCGCAAACTTGCCTTGTTGCGGATGATTATACCATTCTCATCTTGCTTGTTCTTGAAAATCCATTTTGTTCCAATGACATTGTGTTCCGTAGTTGGCCTCTTGACTAATGACCACACTTGGTTGCATTCAAAACTGTTCAACTCTTCTTGCATAGCAACGAGCCAATCGTTTTCCATCAATGCATCTTGTACCTTGAGAGGTTCAACACTAGACACAAATGAGAAGTGAGCACAAAAGTTAGTCAATTGTTTACGAGTGACTCTACCTTCCGATATGCTGGTGAGAATTTTGTCAACATCAACACGGTCGGCCACTCGAGGCATGATGGAGGTTAGAGTTTCTCGAGGTTCAACTTCATGTCCATCATCCATGTCCTCAACATATGGATCATTAATGTGTGGAGGAAGATCTTCTTGTTCATATTGCATTTGTTGAGGTTCATCATCAATGATTGGACATTCTTGTTCTTGCCCTTGATGATGATCTTCTTCTTGAAGATTATCATGAAGAGGAACTTGATCATATTCTTGTACTTGTACTAAGGGCGTCGGTTGAACAATAGGAGTTTGTGGTGGTAGGGGTGTAGAAGTAGTTTGATGGCGTGTGATACTTCCATCTTGTTCATCATCATCAAGAGGTTCTTGTTCCATTGGAAGAAGTGCACCAACACCCATGGTCAAGATATCTTGAGAGGAATCTTCTTCACCTACATCACTTAGATCAACTTGCTCCCCATGGGAGCCATTAAATTCATCAAACACCACATCACAAGTTTCTACAACACATCCATTGGATTTGTTGTAGACTCTATAGGCGTGACAGTTTGATCCATAGCCAACAAATATGCCCTCAATTGTTTTGGATTGAAATTTTCCTAACTGTTCTCTTTTGTTGAGGATGAAACATTTGCACCCAAATACACGAAAGTACTTGACATTTGGCTTGTTCCCAGTTAGGAGCTCATATGGAGTCTTTTCCAATATACTATGGAGGAAGAGCCGGTTTGATGCATGGCATGTGATACTTCTCCAACGTATCTATTTTGATTGCTCCATGCTACTTTATCTACTGTTTTGGACTTTATTGGGCTTTATTTTCCACTTTTATATTATTTTTGGGACTAACCTATTAACCGGAGGCCCAGCCCAGAATTGATGTTTTTTGCCTATTTCAGTGTTTCGAAGAAACATAATATCAAACGGAGTCCAAAGGAATGAAACCTTCAGGAACGTGATTTTCTCACCGAACGTGATCCAGGAGACTTGGACCCTACTCCAAGAAGTGCCAGAGGCGGTCACGAGGGTGGAGGGCGCGCCCCCCTTGGGCGCGCCCCCCTACCTCGTGGGCACCCTGTTGCTCCACCGACGTACTCCTTCCTCCTATATATACCTACTTATCCCCAAACGAACAGAGGGGGAGCCAAAAACCTAATTCCACCGCCGCAACCTTCTGCATCCACGAGATCCCATCTTGGGGCCTGTTCCGGAGCTCCACCGGAGGGGGCATCCACCATGGAGGGCTTCTACATCAACACCATAGCCCCTCCGATGAAGTGTGAGTAGTTTACTTCAGACCTTCGGGTCCATAGCTAGTAGCTAGATGGTTTCTTCTCTCTTTTTGGATCTCAATACAATGTTCTCCCCCTCTCTTGTGGAGATCTATTCGATGTAATCTTCTTTTTGCGGTGTGTTTGTTGAGAGCGATGAATTGTGGGTTTATGATCCAACTTATCTATGGAAAATATTTGAATCTTCTCTGAATTCTTTTATGTATGATTGAGTTATCTTTGCAAGTCTCTTCGAATTATCCTTTTTGGTTTGGCCAACTAGATTGGTAGTTCTTGCAATGGGAGAAGTGCTTAGCTTTGGGTTCAATCTTGCAGTGTCCTTACCTAGTGACAGAAAGGGTTGCAAGGCATGTATTGTATTGTTGCCATCGAGGATAACAAGATGGGTTTTTTATCATATTGCATGAATTTATCCCTCTACATCATGTCATCTTGCTTAAGGCATTACTCTGTTTTTAACTTAATACTGTAGATGCATGCTGGATAGCGATCGATGAGTGGAGTAATAGTAGTAGATGCAGAATCGTTTCGATCTACTTGTCTCGGACGTGATGCCTATATACATGATCATTACCTAGATATACTCATAATTATGCTCAATTCTGTCAATTGCTCAACAGTAATTTGTCCACCCACCGTAGAATATCTATGCTCTTGAGAGAAGCCACTAGTGAAACCTATGGCCCCCGGGTCTATTCTCATCATATCAATCTCTATCGCTTTATTTACTTGCTTTGTTTTTACTTTGCCTTTTACTTTTCACTTTGAATCTATCTATCAAAAATACCAAAAATATTATTTATCATCTCTATCAGATCTCACTCTCGTAAGTGACCGTGAAGGGATTGACAACCCCTAATCGCGTTGGTTGCAAGTAGCTATCGTTTTGTGTAGGTACGAGGGACTTGCACGTGGTCTCCTACTGGATTGATACCTTGGTCCTCAAAAACTGAGGGAAATACTTACGCTACTTTGGTGCATCATCCTCTCCTCTTCGGGGAAATCCAATGCAGTGCTCAAGAGGTAGCAAGAAGAATTTCTGGCGCCGTTGTCGGGGAGACTCATGCAAGCAAGTCAACAATACCAAGTACCCATCACAATCCCTATCTCTCGCATTACATTATTTGCCATTTGCCTCTCGTTTTCCTCTCCCCCACTTCACCCTTGCCGTTTTATTCGCCCTCTCTTTCCCAATCTCCTTCTCTCTTTTTCGTTTGCCTTCCCGTTGCCATGGCCGAATCAAAAAGAACTACAGGTTTTCTCCCGAGCTCTAGTGCCTTGGATAACCCCTCTATCCTCTCTAAGATCATAAATAATGATGCTATAGAAAGACCCACGGGGGTCTCCAATGAGAGCTTGAATAATTTTGATGAGGATGACTCTGGAATTTTTCGCTATTTACTTGATGAGTCTTTAAAAGATGCTTGGGATAGGTTACTTAGGATTCGGGCTAGTTATGTACCACAATATCAAATTGAAATTTACCTAAAAAGTTTTTATGTTGGCTTGCCCGCTTCCTTCAAACAAGTTTTAGATTCCATCTTTTAAGAAGGTTTTCTTGAAGGGGATGCTATAGATACCTATGAAAGAATGAAAACTATATTTGGGCACCCCATGAATGATAAGGTTGAATCAACTACTCTCTTGTGCTTTTATCAAAATGAAATTATTAAAGAGATGAAGTCTAGTTTAGAGGCAAATTTCCGTAACGTGCGTAATCTTACTTCTTCCATTAATGGCCATGTGCTTAACTTAAATAGAAGAATGAATGCCATAGAAAGGAGATCCTCCTCTCCAAGTGCTAAAGATGGTAATACCTAGATCTATCCTTGCTTTTATGCCTAGCTAGGGGCGTTAAACGATAGCGCTTGTTGGGAGGTAACCCAATTTTTTTTGTTTTTTTTTGTTTTTGCTTCTGTTTAGGAATAAATAATCCATCTAGCCTCTGTTTGGATGTGGTTTTATCTTTTAGTTAGTGTTTGTGCCAAGTAGAACCTATAGGATAACCTAGGATGATAGTTGATTTGATTCTGCTGAAAAACAGAAACTTTGCGCGCACGAATATAATTTTGTTAAATCACAGGAACATGATTTTGCGTTGATTCTTTTTGGTGATGTTCAATAAACAAATTTTCCAGGACTTACTATGTTGGTATAATTTGTAGAGTTTCAGAAGTTTGCGTTAGTTACAAATTGCTATAGACTGTTCTGTTTTTGACAGATTCTGTTTTACAGGTGTTGTTTGCTTATTTTGATGAATCTATGGCTAGTAAAATAGTTTATAATCCATAGAGAAGTTGGAATACAGTAGGTTTAACACCAATATAAATAAATAATGAGTTAATTACAGTACCTTAAGTAGTTCTTTGTTTTCTTTCTCTAACGGAGCTCACGAGATTTCTGTTGAGTTTTGTGTTGTGAAGTTTTCAAGTTTTGGGTGAATTCTTTTGATGGATTATGGAACAAGGAGTGGCAAGAGCCTAAGCTTGGGGATGCCCATGGCACCCCCAAGATAATCCAAGGACACCAAAAACTCAAAGCTTGGGGATGCCCTGGAAGGCATCCCCTTTTTCGTCCACTTCCATCGGTAATTTACTTGGAGCTATATTTTTATTCACCACATGATATGTGTTTTGCTTGGAGCGTCTTGTATTATTTGCGTATTTGCTTGTTAGTTCACCACAAGCATCCTTGCTGTACACACCTTTGAGAGAGCCATACATGAATTGGAATTTGTTAGAATACTCTATGTGCTTCACTTATATCTTTTGAGCTTGATAGTTTTGCTCATAGTGCTTCACTTATATCTTTTGAGCATGATAATTTTTGCTCTAATGCTTCACTTATAACTTTTGAGCACGATGGTGGATTTGTTTTAAAGAAACTATTGATCTCTCATGCTTCACTTAGATTATTTTGAGAGTCGTTAATAGCATGGTAATTCGCTTAATGTTAATATACTTGGTGTTCAAGATATGCGAAACTTTCTTTTGAGTGCGTTGAATACTAAGATAAGTTTGATGCTTGATAATTGTTTTGAGATATGAAGATGGTGATATTAGAGTCATGCTAGTTAAGTAGTTGTGAATTCAAAGAATACTTGTGTTGAAGTTTGTGATTCCCGTAGCATGCACTTATGGTGAACCGTTATGTGATGAACTCGGAGCACGATTTATTTATTGATTGTCTTCCTTATGAGTGGCGGTCGCGGACGAGCGATGGTCTTTTCCTACCAATCTATCCCCCTAGGAGCATGCGCGTAATACTTTGCTTTGATAACTTCTAGATTTTTGCAACAAGTATATGAATTCTTTATGACTAATGTTGAGTCCATGGATTATACATACTTTTTCCCATCCTTCCACCTTTGCTAGCCTCTCTAATACCACACACTTTTCACCGGTATCTTACACCCACCATATACCTTCCTCAAAACAGCCACCATACCTACCTATCATGGCATTTCCATAGCCATTCCGAGATATATTGCCATGCAACTTTCCACCGTTCCGTCTATTATGACATGCTCCATCATTGTCATATTGCTAGCATGATCATGTAGTTGACATCGTATTTGTGGCAAGGCCACCGTTCATAATTCTTTCATACATGTCACTCATGATTCATTGCATATCCCGGTACACCGCCGGAGGCATTCATATAGAGTCATACTTTGTTCTAAGTATTGAGTTGTAATTATTGAGTTGTAAGAAAAGTAAAAGTGTGATGATCATCATTATTAGAGCATTGTCCCAAGTGAGGAAAGGATGATGGAGACTATGATTCCCCCATAAGTCGGGATGAGACTCCAGACAAAAAAAAAGAGGCCAAAAAAAGGAGAAAGGCCCAAATAAAAAAAAGAGAGAAAACGAGAGAAGGGATAATGCTACTATCCTTTTACCACTCTTGTGCTTCAAAGTAGCACCAAGATCTTCATGATAGAGAGTCTCTCGTTTTGTCACTTTCATATACTAGTGGGAATTTTTCATTATAGAACTTGGCTTGTATATTCCAATGATGGGCTTCCTCAAAATGCCCTAGGTCTTCGTGAGCAAGCGAGTTGGATGCAGACCCACTTAGTTTCTTTTGTAGAGCTTTCATATACTTATAGCTCTAGTGCATCCGTTGCATGGCAATCCCTACTCACTCACATTGATATCTATTGATGGACATCTCCATAGCCCGTTGATACACCTAGTTGATGTGAGACTATCTTCCCTCTTTTTGTCTTCTCCACAACCACCATTCTATTCCACATAGTGCTATATCCATGGCTCACGCTCATGTATTGCGTGAAGATTAAAAAAGTTTTGAGAATGTCATAAGTATGAAACAATTGCTTGGCTTGTCATCGGGGTTGTGCATGATTTAAATATTTTATGTGGGAAAGATGGAGCATAGCTAGACTATATGATTTTGTAGGGATAACTTTCTTTGGCCATGTTATTTTGAGAAGACATGATTGCTTTGATTAGTATGCTTGAAGTATTATTTTTATGTCAATATGAACTTTTGTCTTGAATCTTTCGGATCTGAATATTCGTATCACAATTAAGAAGATTTACATTGAAATTATGCCAAAGTATCACTCCGCATCAAAAATTCTTTTTTATCATTTACCTACTTGAGGACGAGCAGGAATTAAGCTTGGGGATGCCTGATACGTCTCCAACGTATCTATAATTTTTTATTGCTCCATGCTACTTTATCTACTGTTTTGGACTATATTGGGCTTTATTTTCCACTTTTATATTATTTTTGGGACTAACCTATTAACCGGAGGCCCAGCCCAGAATTGCTGTTTTTTTTGCCTATTTCAGTGTTTCGAAGAAACAGAATATCAAACGGAGTCCAAACGGAATGAAACCTTCGGGAACGTGATTTTCTCACCGAACGTGATCCAGGAGACTTGGACCCTACTCCAAGAAGTGCCAGAGGTGGTCACGAGGGTGGAGGGCGCGCCCCCCTGGGTGCACCCCCTACCTCGTGGGCCCCCTGTTGCTCCACCGACGTACTTCTTCCTCCTATATATACCTACGTATCCCCAAATGAACAGAGGGGGAGCCAAAAACCTAATTCCACTGCCGCAACCTTCTGTATCCACGAGATCCCATCTTGGGGCCTGTTCCGGAGCTCCGCCGGAGGGGGCATCCACCATGGAGGGCTTCTACATCAACACCATAGCCCCTCCGATGAAGTTTGAGTAGTTTACTTCAGACCTTCGGGTCCACAGCTAGTAGCTAGATGGCTTCTTCTCTCTTTTTGGATCTCAATACAATGTTCTCCCCCTCTCTTGTGGAGATTGATAAGTCTCCATCGTATCTACTTTTCCAAACACTTTTGCCCTTGTTTTGGACTCTAACTTGTATGATTTGAATGGAACTAACCCGGACTGACGCTGTTTTCAGCAGAATTGCCATGGTGTTGTTTTATGTGCAGAAAATAAAAGTTCTCGGAATGACCTGAAACTCCACGGAACACCTTAGAAAAAACAATAAAAAATCCTCGCCAAAGATGAAGACCAGGGGGCCCACACCCTGTCCACGAGGGTCGGGGGCGCCCCCTTGGGCGCGCCCCCCTACCTCGTGGGCCCCCTGGTGGCCCTCCGACGCCAACTCCAACTCCATATATTGGCTTTCGGGCAGAAAAAAATCAGAGAGAAGAAAACATCGCGTTTTACGATACGGAGCCGCAGCCAAGCCCTAATCTCTCTCGGGAGGGCTGATCTGGAGTCCGTTCGGGGCTCCGGAGAGGTGGATTCGTCGCTGTCGTCATCATCAACCATCCTCCATCACCAATTTCATGATGCTCACCGCCGTGCGTGAGTAATTCCATCGTAGGCTTGCTGGATGGTGATGGGTTGGATGAGATTTGTCATGTAATCGAGTTAGTTTTGTTAGGGTTTGATCCCTAGTATCCACTATTTTCTGAGATTGATGTTGCTATGACTTTGCTATGCTTAATGCTTGTCACTAGGGCCCGAGTGCCATGATTTCAGATCTGAACCTATTATGTTTTCATGAATATATGTGTGTTCTTGATCCTATCTTGCAAGTCTATAGTCACCTACTATGTGTTATGATCCGGCAACCCCGAAGTGACAATAATCGGGACCACTCCCGGTGATGACCATAGTTTGAGGAGTTCATGTATTCACTATGTGCTAATGCTTTGTTCCAGTTCTTTATTAAAAGGAGGCCTTAATATCCCTTAGTTTCCAATAGGACCCCGCTGCCACGAGAGGGTAGGACAAAAGATGTCATGCAAGTTCTTTTCCATAAGCACGTATGACTATATACGGAATACATGCCTACATTACATTGATGAATTGGAGCTAGTTCTGTGTCACCCTATGTTATGACTATTACATGACGAACCACATCCGGCATAATTATCCATCGCTAATCCGGTGCCTACGAGTTTTCCATATACTGGTTCTCGCTTATTTACTTTTCCGTTGCTACTGTTGCAATCACTACAAAATACCAAAAACATTACTTTCGCTGTCTTTACTTTTGTTACCGTTACCACCACTATCATATTACTTTGCTACTAAACACTTTGCTGCAGATACTAAGTTCCCAGGTGTGGTTGAATTGACAACTTAGCTGCTAATACTTGAGAATATTCTTTGGCTCCCCTTGTGTCGAATCAATAAATTTGGGTTGAATACTTTACCCTCGAAAACTGTTGTGATCCCCTATACTTGTGGGTTATCAAGACCTTTTTCTAGCGCCGTTGCCGGGGAGCATAGCTCTATTCTTTGAGTCACTTGGGATTTATATCTGCTGGACACTATGAAGAACTTGAGAGATGATCGAACTACTATTTTGACCTCAACTACGAGGGGAGGTAAGGAATTGCCATCTAGCCTTGCACTAGATTCTCCTTCTGTTATAAGTAAGCTAGCGACACCTAAACCTGCTACTGCTATGAATTCTGATGTGTCACATGTTATTGATGATGCCACTTCTGCTATGCATGATACTTATGATGAAACTACTTCTATGCTTGATACTACTGTGCCCCTTGGTGAATTTCTTGATGAGCAAATTGCTAGGTCTAGAGAAAGAGAAATTATCGAACCTGAATACGATGATATTAGTGATGATGAAAATATGCCTCCTGTTCCTGAGGGTTATCTTTTTGATGCGGAATCTTCTGCATCTAGTTTTGCTTGCCAGGATAGATATGAACTTAAGAGGTTGCTAGTTAAATGGAGTAAAGAATCTTTTAGAGATAGAATGAGACCCGACCCTGCTTTTGCTACTTCACCTATTTGTGTTCCCGATAAGGATTATTATGATTTTTCTGTTGATCCAGATATAATTACTTTGGTTGAATCTGATCCTTTTTATGGCTATGAATCTGAAACTGTTGTGGCACATCTTACTAAGTTAAATGATATAGCTGCCCTGTTTACTAATAATGAGAGATCGCGCTACCTTTATTTACTCAAAATATTTCCGTTCTCATTAAAGGGTGATGCTAAGATATGGTTTAATTCTCTTGATCCTGGTTGTGTGCAAAGTCCCCAGGATATGATTTATTACTTCTCTGCTAAATATTTCCCTGCTCATAAGAAACAAGCTGCTTTGAGGGAAATATACAACTTTGTGCAAATTGAAGAAGAGAGTCTCCCACAAGCTTGGGGAGGCTTCTCAAGTTACTTAATGCTTTGCCTAATCATCCTCTTAAGAAACCTGAAATACTTGATATCTTTTATAATGGACTAACTGATGCTTCCAGAGATTACCTGTATAGTTGTGCTGGTTCTCTTTTCAGGGAAAGAACACCGGATGAAGCTGAAATTCTGTTGAATAATATGTTGACAAATGAAAATAATTGGGCACCTCCTGAGCCAGCTCCAGAGCCAATTACTGAGCCTATTTCTAAACCAACTTCGGAGAAGAGAGGTGTTCTATTTCTCAGTCCCGAAGATATGCAAGAGGCAAAGAAATCTATGAAAGAAAAAGGTATTAAAGCTGAAGATGTTAAGAATTTACCTCCTATTGAAGAAATACATGGTCTTAATTTACCGCCTGTTGAAGAAGTATATGATCTCAATTACTTATTTACCGAAGAACCTCCCGATATCCCGACATAGGTAGTAAAGGTAAATTCTCTCTATAGATATGATAAAGCTGAAGTCCCTCCTACTAAAATTGCTAGTCAGTGCTTGGATGAGTTTGATGACTTTATGTTTAAGCAAGATGACTTTAATGCTTATTTTGGTAGACAATTAAAACAGAATACCTTTATGATTAAACGCTTGGGTGATTATATGGCTGATATTAGAGGTGAACTTAAACTTATTAGCAAACATGCTTCTATGGTTACCACTCGAGTAGAACAAGTACTTAAAGCTCAGAAAGAAGTGCTTGATGAAATGAATAGTAAGAAAAATGATTATGCGGTTAGAGTGGCTACTAAAACTGGTAGAATGACTCAGGAACCTTTGTATCCTGAAGGCCACCCTAAGAGAATCGAGCAAGATTCTCAGAGAAATAATATTGATGTACCTAGTTCTTCTAAGAGGAAGAAAAAGAAAAATGATATGACTTTGCAAACTTCTAGTGAACCTATTGCTGAACCACCTGAGAATCCGAATGATATCTCTGTTTCTGATGCTGAAACACAATCAGGTGATGAACATGAACCTAGTGATAAGGTTAATGATAATTTTCATGTTGATGCTCAACCTAGTAATGGTAATGATGTAGAAGTTGAACCTGCTGTTGATCTTGATAACCCACAATCAAGTAATCAACGTTATGATAAAAGAGACTTCGTTGCTAGGAAACATGGTAAAGAAAGGGAACCATGGGTTCAGAAACCCATGCCTTTTCCTCTGAAACCATCCAAGAAAAAGGATGATGAGGATTTTGAGCGCTTTGCTGAAATGATTAGACCCATCTTTTTGCGTATGCGATTAACTGATGTGCTCAAAACAAATCCTTATGCTAAGTATATGAAGGATATCATTACTAATAAAAGAAAGATACCTAAAGCTGAAATTTCCACCATGCTTGCTAATTATACTTTTAAGGGTGGAATACCAAAGAAACTTGGAGATCCAGGAGTACCTACTATACCATGCTCCATTAAGAGAAATTTTGTTAAAACTGCTTTATGTGATCTTGGAGCCGGTGTCAGTGTTATGCCTCTCTCTTTATATCGTAGACTTGACTTGAATAAGTTGACACCTACTGAAATATCTTTGCAAATGGCTGATAAATCAACTGCTATACCTGTCGGTATTTGTGAGGATGTGCCTGTTGTGGTTGCAAACGTTACTATTTTAACGGACTTTGTTATTCTTGATATTCCCGAGGACGATAGTATGTCTATTATTCTTGGAAGACCTTTCCTTAATACTGCAGGGGTTGTTATTGATTGCAACAAAGGCAATGTCACTTTTCATGTTAATGGCAATGAGCACACGGTACACTTTCCGAGAAAACAACCTCAAGTTTATAGTATCAATTCTATTGGAAAAATTCCATCGATATATTTGGAGGTTTTGAATTTCCTCTCCCTACTGTCAAGAAAAAGTATGATATTCTTATTGTTGGGGATTTCCATATCCCCGTTGAGGTAACTTAGTGTTATTCGAAATTTCTCCGGTTCCATGATTATTCAGAATGAGTTTGTTAACAAGACTTGATCAACCTTGTTAGTGGGTTCATTTTGATGATCATGAGATGGATGAAAGAAATAAAGTAAAATAGTATTTTTCTGTCTGTCTCCTGACTTATCCGTGCAATATAAAAATATCCCGAAAATAAAAGTCCTCAGAATGCCATGCCAATTTAATATGATTTTTTCAGGAATATTTGAGGATTTACTGTGCAAAAATTACCACGGGGGGAGCTGCCACCTGGTCACGAGGGTGGAGGGCGCGCCCTACCCCCCGGGCGCGCCCCCCTGCCTCGTGGGCCCACAGTGGCCCTCCTCCACTTATCCCTGCACCCATCTTCTTCCTCCGCCTCGCACAAAAAAGAAAAACCAACTCAAGCACGAGTTCCAGCCCCCGTTGCTGTGATTTTCGATCTCCTTGCTCAAAGCACCTCTCGCAAAACTGCTTGGGGAGATTGTTCTTTGGTATGTGACTCCTCCATTGGTCCAATTAGTTTTTGTCCTAGTGCTTTATTCATTGCGAATTCGTGCTGCATAGGTGACCATGTTCTTGAGCTTGCATGTCAAATTTATATGGTTCTAAGTAGTTCCAATGCTTTATATAGGCTCTAGGCACTTGTGGGAGTGGTTACTATCAATTTTATTGAAGTTGGTTCACTTTTATTTGAAGTTACTAAAAATTTCAGATTATTTCAGAAAAGAATGAAGAGACTTTTAAGGGGCTCGTCGAGCCGAAGCTCTAAGGAAAAACAAAAGGAAGAAGAGCAAAAGCCCAAATTTAATTTGCCTCGCACCGCGGAGGTCCGGCCATGTGAATGGCCTTCTGATGACTTCTTGAGAAGAGCCGGGATTTATGAAGATTTCTATTTATTGATTGAGAATGCTGGCCTCACCGACTTCCCCCACGACCAACGTCATCAGTATTTCTTACTCACAAATACTTTTGTGCAAAACTTCTACTTTTTCCCTAAGAAATCACCTCCAACAGTAGAGTTTCATTTATATGACGTTGTTAAAGAGATGACATTAGCTGAATTCTGCGAGGTTTGCAGAATACCCTTGATGAACCCCACCGTAACGAAGTAGAAGCTTTTATTAACACCATCACGGTGGGAGAAACCAGGAAGGTTTCTGATGCAAGGATTACTAGCATACATTTTCCTGTTTTATGCTACTTTGCCTTATTTGCTAGTCGTTGCTTGATTGTACGTGGGAACTGTGGGAACCTTAGTATTCCTGATATTATTATTTTGTTCCATGGTTTATACCGCAATAACTCTGTTAGTATGGGTGGAATTGTTGCTAGACGGTTAAGTCTGAACCGTACTAAGGGCCCCATCTTTGGAGGCATTTATGCTTCACGCCTTGCTGAACATTTTGAAATACCTATTAGGCATGAGGAGAAAGAAGAAATAGCGCTGCCCCGTGCTTATTTGGATTATAAGAGTATGATAGCGCATGACTTTCTTGTTAAGAGTCATGAAGGGGAGCTCAAATACAAATTATACTTTGATAAACATCACCCTGAGACTATTACTTTGCCTGCTCCTTCTTTGTTTAATTTATCTGCAGGACCTCACATCGTTCCATGGGCAGCCGTTCAATCCTATCGGAATCCTGCACCAGCCCCGGAACCGGAGCCACAAGATGAGCCTCCACGACTATCTGTTTATTCTTGGGATCCAGAGGAGGTTGCCATCCATTGGCAGCCGGAGCCTTCTTCGTCACAGTATGACCCCAGCTACACCTATGGGTATCCGCCAGGCTATCCCTGGCAATAGACCAACTTAGGCCAAAAGCCTAAGCTTGGGGGAGTACGTATTTCCCATCGACATTACATTTATGTTCACACACACTCATTGCTAGATGTCGGTACTCATACTCTTTCACTGTAATATCCATGCTAGTTTATTTTATTTTTCCTGCTTTCTTCTTGTGTGTTTGATAAACCTTAAGAAAAAACCAAAAAAAATTAGTAGTAGTTTATTTCTTCACTGTAGTAATTAAGAAGAAAACCCAAAAATATTTTCCGTTCTTCTTTTGCTTATTGGGAGCTTCCCTGTGTAAATAGTTTTTATTTCTTTTCCTTTCTTTGGGGGTCGAGAAGACCATATTGAAAATGCTTAGTGGCTCTCATATGCATGATTGTTTATTTAACTTAGAGCCCATATTACTTGTCTTCTTTCTTGAGTTGAATGCTTGCAGATTCCAGCTTAGTCCAATGCACATGCACTCTTATTATTATACACATTGTTCGGTCATGCAAGTGAAAGGCAATAATGATGATATATGATGGACTTATTGGGATGAGAAAAGCTGGTATGAACTCGACCTCTCTTGTTTTTGTAAATACGATGATTCATCGTTCCTGAGTCATCTATTATGAAGTAAACATATTTGCAATGACATTTAGAGATTATAGTTGCTTGTGCCATGCTTGATTAGCTATGATTTATAATGGTTTACCTTGCATGCCAACATGCTATTAGAATGAATATGATGTGGTATGATGGGATGATATCCTCCTTTAAATGAATTGAGTGACTCGACTTGGCACATGTTCACGCATGTAGTTGAATCAAATAACCATAGCCTTCATGATATTTATGTTCATGGTGGATTATATCCTACTCATGCTTGTATTCGGTGTAAATTAATTTTAATGCATCTTTACAACTGTTGTCGCTCTCTCAGTTGGTCGCTTCCCAGTCTTTTGCTAGCCTTCACCTGTACTAAGCGGGAATACTGCTTGTGCATCCAAACTCCTTAAATCCCGAAGTTGTTCCATATGAGTCCACTATACCTACCTATATGCGGTATTTACGTGCCGTTCCAAGTAAATTTGTATGTGCCAAACTCTAAACCTTCAATAAACATTCTGTTTTGCATGCTCGATTAGCTCATATGTCAACTAGAGCTGCCCTTATCTTCCGTGTTAGGCAGGTTATTCTCAAGAGGAGTGGACTCCGCTCCTCATTCACGAGAAAATGGATGGTAGCCGGGATGCCCAGTCCCATGCTTTATGCAAACTAAATCAAAATAACTGCAAACAAAACTCCCCCTGGGACCCGTTGAATGTTGGAGGCACTCGTTGTTTTGATCAAGCCATGGATTGATGCTTGTGGAGGAGGGGGAGTATAAACTTTACCATTCTGTTTGGGAACCGCCTATAATATGTTTAGCATGGAAGATATCATCGTATTTTAGTTGTTATGTTGACAATGAGAGTATGCCGCTCAAAATATAATTTATCTCTATTTCAAAACCGAGCTTTGGCACCTCTACAAATCCCTGCTTCCCTCTGCAAAGGGCCTATCTATTTACTTTTATGTTGAGTCACCACCCTTCTTATTAAAAAGCACCTGCTGGAGAGCACACTATCGTTTGCATTCATTATAATTGGTTTATATTGGGTATGACTTGACTAGATCTCTTTTACCATGAATTACAATGTTTAGTCAGTCCTTGATCTTTAAAGGTGCTCTGCATTTATGTTTTGCGGTCTCAGAAAGGGCTAGCGAGATACCATTTTGTTATTCATGTTATGATTATTTTGAGAAAGTGTTGTCATCAGAGTTTTATTATTATGGCTCGCTAGCTGATTATGCTATTGATATGAGTAATTATGAGACCTACGTGTTATTGTGAGTATGGTTAGTTCATAATAATTGTTGAAACTTGAATGCTGGCTTTTCATGTTTAGAACAACAAGAGCAAACAGAGTTTGTAAAAGTCTTTCTTTTTCTCTTTCAGTTTGTCAACTGAATTGCTTGAGGACAAGTAAGGGTTTAAGCTTGGGGGAGTTGATACGTCTCCGTCCTATCTACTTTTCCAAACACTTTTGCCCTTGTTTTGGACTCTAACTTGTATGATTTGAATAGAACTAACCCAGACTGACACTGTTTTCAGCAGAATTGCCATGGTGTTGTTTTATGTGCAGAAAATAAAAGTTCTTAGAATGACCTGAAAAACTCCACGGAACACCTTAGAAAAAACAATAAAAAATCCTCGCCAAAGATGAAGACCAGGGGGGCCACACCCTGTCCACGAGGGTGGGGGCGCGCCCCCTACCTCGTGGGCCCCCAGGTGGCCCTCCGACGCCAACTCCAACTCCATATATTGGCTTTCGGGGAGAAAAAAAATCAGAGAGAAGAAATCATCGCATTTTACAATACGGAGCCGCCGCCAAGCCCTAATCTCTCTCGGGAGGGCTGATCTGGAGTCCGTTCTGGGCTCCGGAGAGGGGGATTCGTCGCCGTCGTCATCATCAACCATCCTCCATCACCAATTTCATGATGCTCACCGCCGTGCGTGAGTAATTTCATCATAGGCTTGTTGGACGGTGATGGGTTGGATGAGATTTATCATGTAATCGAGCTAGTTTTGTTAGGGTTTGATCCCTAGTATCCACTATTTTCTGAGATTGGTGTTGTTATGACTTTGCTATGCTTAATGCTTGTCACTAGGGCCCGAGTGCCATGATTTCAGATCTGAACCTATTATGTTTTCATGAATATATGTGTGTTCTTGATCCTATCTTGCAAGTCTATAGTCACCTACTATGTGTTATGATCCGGCAACCCCGAGGTGACAATAATCGGGACCACTCCCGGTGATGACCATAGTTTTAGGAGTTCATGTATTCACTATATGCTAATGCTTTGTTCTGGTTCTCTATTAAAAGGAGGCCTTAATATCCCTTAGTTTCCAATAGGACCCCGCTGCCACGGTAGGGTAGGACAAAAGATGTCATGCAAGTTCTTTTCCATAAGCACGTATGACTATATACGGAATACATGCCTACATTACATTGATGAATTGGAGCTAGTTCTGTGTCACCCTATGTTATGACTGTTACATGACGAACCACATCCGGCATAATTATCCATCGCTAATCCGGTGCCTACGAGTTTTCCATATACTGGTTCTCGCTTATTTACTTTTCCGTTGCTACTGTTACAATCACTACAAAATACCAAAAACATTACTTTTGTTGTCTTTACTTTTGTTACCGTTACCACCACTATCATATTACTTTGCTACTAAACACTTTGCTGCAGATACTAAGTTCCCAGGTGTGGTTGAATTGACAACTCAGCTACTAATACTTGAGAATATTCTTTGGCTCCCCTTGTGTCGAATCAATAAATTTGGGTTGAATACTTTACCCTCGAAAACTGTTGCGATCCCCTATACTTGTGGGTTATCAGAGATCTATTCGATGTAATCTTCTTTTTGCGGTGTGTTTGTTGAGACCGATGAATTGTGGGTTTATGATCCAACTTATCTATGGAAAATATTTGAATCTTCTCTGAATTCTTTTATGTATGATTGAGTTATCTTTGCAAGTCTCTTTGAATTATCCTTTTTGGTTTGGCCAACTAGATTGGTAGTTCTTGCAATGGGAGAAGTGCTTAGCTTTGGGTTCAATCTTGCGGTGTCCTTACCCAGTGACAGAAAGGGTTGCAAGGCACGTATTGTATTGTTGCCATCGAGGATAACAAGATGGTTTTTTATCATATTGCATGAATTTATCCCTCTACATCATGTCATCTTGCTTAAGGCGTTACTCTGTTTTTAACTTAATACTCTAGATGCATGCTGGATAGCGGTCGATGAGTGGAGTAATAGTAGTAGATGCAGAATCGTTTCGATCTACTTGTCTCGGACGTGATGCCTATATACATGATCATTACCTAGATATACGCATAATTAAGCTTAATTCTATCAATTGCTCAACAGTAATTTGTCCATCCACCGTAGAATATCTATGCTCTTGAGAGAAGCCACTAGTGAAACCTATGGCCCCCGAGTCTAGTCTCATCATATCAATCTCTATCGCTTTATTTACTTGCTTTATTTTTACTTTGCCTTTTACTTTTCACTTTGCATCTATCTATCAAAAATACCAAAACTATTATTTATCATCTCTATCAGATCTCACTCTCGTAAGTGACCGTGAAGGGATTGACAACCCCTAATCACGTTGGTTGCGAGTAGCTATCGTTTTGTGTAGGTTCGAGGGACTTGTGCGTGGTCTCCTACTGGATTGATACCTTGGTTCTCAAAAACTGAGGGAAATACTTACGCTACTTTGCTGCATCATCCTCTCCTCTTCGAGGAAATCCAACGCAGTGCTCAAGAGGTAGCAGCATGCAATGTTGACAGCTTCGGCCCAAAAACTATGTGGTGACTTGTATTCATCCAACATGGACCTTGCCATCTCCACAAGTGTACGGTTCTTCCTTTCAGCTACACCATTTTGCTGAGGAGTGTACAGGGCTGAATATTGATGCTCAATCCCTTCATCACTAAGGAATTCTTCCAAGGTATAGTTCTTGAACTCAGAGCCATTGTCACTTCTTATTGCCAAGATCTCTTTGTCAAACTTGCATTGTGCTTGCTTGGCAAAATCAATGAAGGTGATCTTCGTCTCATCCTTGGACTTGAGGAAAAACAACCATGTATATCTTGAGTAGTCATCGACAATGACAGGTCCATACTTTTTCCCACCAAGACTATCCCATGAAGGAGGCCCGAACAGATCCACATGAAGGAGCTCCAGGGGCCTTGAAGTAGACACAATGTTCTTGGGTGGGTGCTTTGGTTGATGTTGCTTCCCGGCTATGCATGCACTACACAGACGATCTTTCTCAAAAGAGACATTGGTTAGTCCAAGGCTGTGATTCCCCTTTAAGAGATCTTGTAGATTTCTCATGCTGACATGGGCTAGCCGGCGATGCCATAGCCACCCCTTGTCGGCCTTGGCCATTAGACAAGTTGCATGGAATGTGCTCTCTTTCGAGAAATCAACCGTGTAAAGGTTGCCATCCAACTCTCCAACAAAGGCCACTTCGAGAGTATCTCTCTTAAAGACTTTCACATCCGTTAGTCCAAAAAGTGTATCATAACCAACAGAAGCCAATTGGCGAACCGAAAGCAAATGGTATTTAAGGGATTGGACAAGCATGACATTTGCAAGAGACATGTCATTCGTGATAGCCACCTTCCCCAACCCAAGTACCTGTCCTTTTGATCCTCCACCAAACATAATGCTCATAAATGGTTGAATAGCTTCCATGAAATTGTAGAACAATTTGCTATCTCCGGTCATATGATTGGTACATCCACTATCAATCACCCATTTTACTCTACCAGAGAAGGCAACCTACACACAATTATTACTTGGTTAGAGGCACCCATTTTGCAATGGGACCTCTCAAGTTAGTCACAAGGGTCTTAGGGACCCAAATAGCATAAAATCGGAAAGCATTTCGAGGACGAACAAATTTTGCATAAACTTCTCCATCCTTGGCCTTACGAAGTACATAGGATGGAGGAATGAACTCTTTTGGCTTGTTGAGAGTGGGCATGCCCCTTGTGGCCTTCCCACTAACAACCTTACCTTTCTCCTTGTGCCCTTCTCGTACAAATGTTTCCTTTAGAGGGGTTGTGCACTTTTGAGAGGACGTCTTCTTCTTGCTTGTGCTTGGGTCAAACCCGAGTCCCTCTTTGGCAAACACTTCATTGTGTTGGCTCAACACCTCATTGAGGTTCTTTTGCCCTTGAGCACATGTCATGAGCCCTTTCTCGATTTGAGCCTTGAGAAAACGATTCTCCTCAAGAATAGATGCTAGATCACTACTAGAGTTAGTAGAACAAGCATCAACATTAATAATAGGAGATGAGTAAGCCTGAGCTAGAGTTTCAAGATAAGTAAGTTTGAGCATCTCAAAACTCTTTGTAAGAAGGGTGAGATCTTCTTCCTTAGTCTTGAGGGAAACGGATAGAAACTCATAATCCTTAGAGAGAGAAGCATGAGACTTTACAAGCTTAGTTTTATCATTCATCAACTCTTCACAAGAGTCAATTGTCTTTTTCAAGGAGGCAAGATCTTTAGTATGCACATCAATATTTGCACCAATTTTTAAGCATAGTTCATCATTTTGTGCTTCCTCATATTGGACTTTCCGCTCAAGGACTTCACATTTTTCCTTTTCCTCGGTGACGAGGGTTTCAAGTTCCTTAATGGTGATGGTGTGCTTACTCACCATCTCCATAAGCATACGAAACATAGTGAGCTTCTTTCCTTTAAGGGAGCGCATGAACTTATTAAGTTTGGCAAGCATAGGATCATCTAGATCATCATCCTCATAACTATCCTCCGCATCAAGATACTCATCACTAGGAGTAGAAGGAGTGAAAAGAGGGGGATTTGATCGTGGAGTTACCTTGACCTTGTTAGGAGAACTTTGGTCCTCTCCATCTTCTACCACGGCTTTTGCCATTAGGCACTTGTGAGTGTTTCCCTTGTAGTCCTTCATGTAGTTGTAGGTGACCACATCACCACTCTTGTTTACTAACCTCAAAGTGTTTTGAGAGTCTTGAACAACTCCGGCAACACCACTAACATCATCCGGATCGTATTCTTCTTGAGCAACCATTGCTTTCCCATCTCTCTTCTTGAGCTTGGAGTTCAAAGGATTTGGCAACTTCTTCTTGGGAAAGGTCTTGGAAAACCTTGGTTTATCCTCTCTCTTCTCATAAGGACACTCGTTGGAGAAGTGGTTGGTTTCTTCACAGTTGTAGCATTTTCTTACTTTGTTCTTTTGAAATCTTCCCTTGAATTTTCCGGCACTAAACTTCTTGACAAAGAGAGCCATGCCTTCATATGAAGGGCCCTCATCGGATTCAATCTCATCACCATCTTCATCATCATCATCTTCTTCTTCCTCTTCACTTTCCTCATCTTCACATACATGCTTGGCCTTCAATGCAAGATTGATCTTTGATGATGGGGTACCATGCATGGCAAGATGTTTTGTGGCATTAGCCTTTGACTCTTCAAAAGGTTGGAAGGTGGATATGATGTCATATGTAGTCATTTCCTTGAAGGCATGGTGTTGTCTTATGTCCCACACCATTTGATGGTGATATGCATCAAGAGCATGAAGCAACTTATCCACAAGGAATCGCTTAGTCATGTTGAATCCATCTTGTGTCTTGTCACACTCACACGACTCAATGTCGGCAGTGAGGGTCATGAGACGCTCAAGGAGTTGATTGGGGGTTTCACCTTTCTCCATACAAAATTTTTGCAATTGCCCCTTGTCAATTTCATATTGAGCACTCCGGAGGGTAGAGGTGCCAGTCTTGGATCTTATAATACTTTCCCAAAGTTCCTTGGCACTTGTGATGTGTATGAACGGTCTCCTTTGCTTGTCATCCATACCTCTCCTTATACACATGATTGCAGTGTCATTGAGATTCTTGTCATAGATTTCTCTTGGTGTAGGGTTCTTTGGATCAACCACATGATAACCATACTCCATGATCTCCAGCATCTCATCATTTCCATGTCGAAGATGATCCTGCATAGCAACTCTCCACAAGGCAAAATCAGAAGTGGCACTAAGTAAAGGAGGTTTGCCTTGAGGATTATATCTCGGTTTCTCAACATGGGGTCTTGCATAAAGCCAAGGAACACCGGAGTGAACATAGCTAGGAGGTTGTTGACCAAGTGACGGAGCAGTCACAGTTGGCCTCGAGGTCGCACCACCCGAAAGTGGTGCAAGCATCATGGACAATGTGGCTAATCTCATTTGTACCAAGGCCTCAAGATAAGCATGATGCTCCTCCTTTTGCTTAGCAAGGGCCCATTCCAGATCTTCAGAAGTAAAGGACTTGACTTCAGAAGAAGCCTCGCCTTTATCCTTCGAATCTACAACAAGGGGAGTCCCATCGGGGTTCATGTCGCTCTAGGGCGGTTAAGCCACAAGAATAGAGCACAAGGCCCTGATACCAATTGAAAAGGATCGAGATGGACCTAGAGGGGGGGGTGAATAGGTACAGTTACAAATTTTAATTATTACTAAGCAATTTTAGGCAATAATGTGGAATATGAGAGTGAGCCTAACAATTGCAAGAGTAGTACTAAGTGCTAAGCTAGTAACACAAGTATGAAAAGAAGCAATCACAATATGATATAAGTAAGTGCTAAGAGACAAGTAACCACAAGTAGGGAGTGAGGGTTAGGAATAACCGCAACTCTGGGAGACGAGGATGTATGTCGATGTTCACTTCCTTGGAGGGAAGCTACGTCACCGTTAGAGAGGTGGATGTTACCACGAAGTCACACCAACGCCATGAAGGCTCACCCTATTTGAAAGGACATGTGGTTCCCCCATGTGTGGTTTTGGTAATTGATGACAATCTCTATGGACTAATGGTTGCCTTGAGTTATATTTGAAGGGTTTGCCCATAGGCTTTTCTTGGAGTCCATTTGTTGGTTTCAATGAGAGTTTGTGATGACCAAGGTGCTATTAAGGAATTATCCAAAGATTGGTCATATGAGTGTTGAGCTTATTGCAAGCATGTCTTGAAGAAGAAGGTTGTGTGATCATTCATGTTTACCTTCAAGACATCATCCAAATGAAGAGAGTTACAAAGATTCAAGGTTGATCAAGACTAAGTCAAGAGTGAATCAAGTTGATCAACTCACAAAGTGTAGAAGATGTACCGAGAGGGATCAAGTGATCCCATGGTATGGTAAGCATTGTCCATTGCACTTTTTGTACTAACCCATGGTCTATGTGAGAGTTGTATGTGGGGTTAGGTACGTATCCATGGGCTTGCGTCACGAGGAAGATATCATACAACCCATGGAAAGGATGACATCAAGTGGTGATTGTCATCAAGCTTGCCGTGTGCAAGTTCAAGTGGAGCATCACGAAGAGATCAAGTGCTTGAATCTTGCCATACATTGTGGTGTCAATGGACTTGTGAAGATGTGCCGAAGAGTGGCTCACCCATAGTGAACTATGGGGGAGCAATCATCTAGTCTTCATCGAGCCAACACAATCAAGAAAGGTGGTCTAACTTGAGGGAGTCAAGATCGTCTTCATCTAGCTCAAGTGGACCATGTGCAAGGCAAAGGTTTTCCCTTGATAGGTTTTCTATTTTACCGGTCTTGTGGTGGTAGTTGGGAGACCGAGTTATAGGATCGTTTGCCGTACTATCAAGGGGGGCTCTCAAGTTGGTAGCTTGATCGTATCGTTAGTAGAGAGCTCAAACCATTGCATCCTTGCATCATGTTTCTTGGTTCTTGTTTGGTTATCTTTGTGAGTCTTAGAGCTTATGGTCATCTTGATGACAAGCTTGAGTTCATCGAAAATGGAGTTCGCATGCGTCTTCTATGATGTTTTCGGTGTTGGAGGTTTTACCGGTCTTATCTGATAAAGGGTTCTCACCATTTTCTTATTGGACTTTTCTCATTTGCTTATTCTTGATATTTCTATCAATATTGTGTTAGCCCATGTCGTTAGCTTTCCAACAAACTTGGTTTCGTTGAATTCGGAGTCCGTTTGCAAAAGTTGTGGCTGTTTTGGTAAAGGCTGCAGCGGTACTACCGCGACTAGAGCGGATGTAATTTTTTACTACCGCTCCAGAGCGGTACTACCGCGGCTCCTGAGCGGTAGTACCGCTCCAGAGCAGTACTACCGTGGCTCCTAAGTGGTAGTACTGCTCCGGACCAAAAACTCGTGTTTTCTCTCTCGTTGGGCTGTTTTGACTGTGCTAAGCGGTAGTACCGCTCCTCCAAGCGGTAGTACCGCTTGTGCACGACCTGAGCACATAACGGTTGGATTCGGGAGGTCCTATAAAAGGGGGTCTTCTTCCCCAATGAACCTAA
Organism: Triticum aestivum; assembly: GCF_018294505.1. Classification (NCBI taxonomy): domain Eukaryota; kingdom Viridiplantae; phylum Streptophyta; class Magnoliopsida; order Poales; family Poaceae; genus Triticum; species Triticum aestivum. The sequence goes on from NC_057813.1 coordinate 246,831,170, forward strand.
CCCTTTGAGCTCGTGTTCTTCCCCCATTGTTGACCTTCTTCGAGCTTGCTAACTCTCAATCCCTCCAATGATTCTTGCTAGTTCTTGAGGGAAAAGAGAGAGGAGATCTAGATCCACGTTTCCACCAATCACTTTCTCCTCTAAGTGAGGGGAACCCCTTGGATCTAGATCTTGGAGTTCTTCGTGTTCTTATTTCATTATTCCTCTCATTTTCCTCCCTAGCATTAGTTGCTTTGGTGGGATTTGGGAGAGAAGGACTTGGGCACTCCGTGTGCCCTTGCCATTGCATTTGGTGCATCGGTTTGAGTTCTCCACGGTGATACGTGGAAGTGAAGTTTGAGAAGCTTATTACTCTTGGGTGTTTGGGCACCCTAGAGCTTGTTCCTCTTGGGTGCCTTGGTGCCCTAGACGGTTGGTAGTGTTCGGAGCTCAATCATTATGGTGTAAAGCTCCGGGCAAGCGTCGAGGTCTCCAATTAGGTTGTGGAGATCGCCCCGAGCAATTTGACGGGTACCGGAGACCGCCCCCAAGGGTTGCCAAAGTGTACGGGTTCGGTGACCGCCCCCAAGGGTCGCCATTTGTACGGGTTCGGTGACCGCCCTCAAGGGTCCCTTAGTGGAATCACGACATCTTGCATTGTGCGAGGGCGTGAGGAGAATACGGTGGCCCTAGTGGCTTCTTGGGGAGCATTGTGCCTACACACCTCTCCAAACGGAGATTAGCATCCGCAAGGGTGTGAACTTCGGGATACATCATCGTCTCCGCGTGCCTCGGTTATCTCTTACCCGAGCCCCTTTACTTATGCACTTTACTTTGTGATAGCCATATTGTTCTTTGTCATATGTCTTGCTATCACATAGTTGCTTATCTTGCTTAGCATAAGTTGTTGGTGCACATAGGTGAGCCTAGTTGTTGTAGGTTTTGTGCTTGACAAATTAACCGCTAGGTTTATTCCGCATTTGTTCAAGCCTAAACTGTAATTATTTTAAAGCGCCTATTCACCCCCCTCTAGGCGACATCCACGATCTATCAATTGGTATCAGAGCCTCGTCTCTCTTTGTTAGGCTTAACCGCCTAGAGAGTAAAGATGTCGACTAGGGGATTAGGATTCTCTGACACTCTTAGTTTCGATGGCACAAATTTTGATGTTTGGGTAATTCGCATGCTTAATCTCTTTAGGGTCATGGACCCAAATTTAGAGCGAATTGTAGATATGGGTTTTTCTCCTCCAAAGGATCCCCAAAGATTATCTTTAGAGGATGAGAAAAACTCTTATCTCAATGCTCAAGCTTCTAATGTGCTTTTTGATGCTTTGAGCAATGTAGTTATTTTTCAACTCATGCCGTTCCGGGATGCTCATGAGTTGTGGACAAAGCTTCAAGATAAATATGGTGTGTCCAATATTTGTGGGGATGATTGTTCCCCCTCCACCTCCGGTCGTATAGTCTTCTCAACTTCTTCTACTTCACCTACATGTGGTTTGCCACAAGGTAATGATATGGTGAGTAGTGTTGGTCATTGCAATGGTGATAGTATGCTTATTGTGGATGATCCTTCATCACTATATTATTGCAATGCTCCTTCTTTGGGCTTTAACACTTCGAGCACTCCAAATGTTTCACATGCTTGTGTTGATAGTCCTTGCATATCATGTAGAAATTGCTTGACTAAATCGCATGATGATATGCTTGCTATGTCTTGTTGCCATGATAAAAATGCATCTATTTCCTCGAATTATTGTGCTAACAATGTAGAGGAAACCGAACACTCCATGGAACAAGATGTGGTGTTTAATGGTGCCTCAAGGGATCCTACATCATCATCTATTGCTTTTTGCCTTATGGCTAAGGCATCAAAGGTATCTCCTACTTTGTACCCCAATATGTCTCTTGATGATGATGTTGATGCTAATGATGATGAGGATAATGATGAAGAGAATGATAATGTTGCCTCCTTAAAAACTAAGGGGGAGATGATTTTTAAAGCTCTTCATAAAAATAAAATTGCTCGTTCCAACTTCATGGAAATTATGTCCATTGCCATTGAGGGCAAGAAATATATTGAGGAGTTGGAATCTCATCTCGAGCAGCATGAGGTCACCATTGAGAAAATGGAAGCTCATGGGCGTGATTACGCAAATGAGATCGCGGAGCTATCTCAAGCTCTTAAACATGAACAAACCACCTCCGAATCTCTTGAGGAGACTTTTGCTCTAGAATTATCTAGAGTGAGGGAATCTCATGATAGAGCTCTTGAGGTGGCCAACGATTTCAAAACTCAAATGCTAAGCTTGAAGTTTCTCATGCTAGACTCCTTGAGGATTTTGAGCACCTCGAAAATGGCTCAAGGGTCATCAAGGGTGAGCTCATCAAACTCACCGAGTCTCATGCCCAACTTGAAGCTTCTTATTTAAAATAGCTTGCCAAGTTGCCTTCTCCTCTTGTTGTTAATGATGATGCTTGTGCTACTAATTCTATTACTTGTGAAGCATCCATTTTGAAGGAGAATGTTGAGCTACGGGCTCAACTTGAGTTGCTATCTAACAATTATGGGAAATTGGAAGAAACTCATGAAAAGCTCTCAAGATCTCATGATGATCTTCTAGTATCCCATAGTGTGCTAAAGATAGCTCATGAGGCCATGATTGCTAAGGTAACATCTAGTGAGCCTCATGTGGATACTAGCACTACTTCTAGTCAAAATAGTATATTGCCATGTGCTAGTCCTTGTAATTCATCTACTCACAATGTTGGTACATCTTGTGATGAATTGCTTTCCTTGCCTTGTTGCTCTAACGATGAAGCTTATACTTCCTCTAGTACTTGTGTTGAGACTAACCATGTAGAGGAAATCAAAGAGCTCAAGGCCCAAGTCACTTCTTTGAAGAAAGACTTGGAAAAGTGTCATGAAGGGAAGGCCACACTCAACAATATCTTGAGTGTGCAAAAATCCCCCAATGACAAAGGTGGACTTGGATTCAACTCCAACAAGAAGAAGAAGTCCAAGTTGAACAAGAAGAAAGGCCAAGAACAAGTCAAGAATTTGGCCAAGATTGTTTGCTTCAAGTGCAAAGTCGAAGGGCATCATGTTAGATCTTGCCCATTGAAGAAGAAGGCCATTAGTGTCAAGCAACAAGGGAAGAGGGCACAAGTTCAATCTCATGCTCAACATCAAGTTGAAGAAAGGCCTCTTCCCAAGAAGACTCAAGTTAATGCTTCTCAAATTGAGAAATCAAGTGAGAAGAAAGTGAAGAGTAGACGTTGCTACTTATGTCGTGAGAAAGGTCACATCGCTTCTTCATGCACTAGTGGTAACTTATCCAACCCAATTATTATTGATGATATCTATTCTCTTGGTAAGGATAAGGTTGGCAATGTGTTTGCCAAGTTTGTTGGTACTCAAAGTGGTGTCAAGCAAAGAACCATTTGGGTAGCCAAACCTATTGTGACTAACCTCTTAGGACCCAACTTGGTTGGGGACCAACAAGCTCAAACTTGATCAATAGGTGTTGTTGGAGGGCATTGGAGACTTGGCTACATTATGAAGAATTAAGGGGACTTCATCATTCTCTTTGTCTCAAGCCAAGTCAATTGGATTATCAAGTTTCTATCTTATATCCAATGTGCCTCCTTGCGGTAACTTGTACTTAAATTGTTTACCTTGAAAGTTACTTGCCCCCTTGCATGTTTTGGTTTTGTTCCTTGCATGTGTTTGTATATGTTGCGCTTCCAACTTGCTTATCTTGAGCAATCAAGTATGTGTGTGTTGGTTTGCACATCATGTACGTGTGCGTCGTGCGTTGAGCCTTTTTGCTTCCTGTTTGTATCCTAGTTGGCTCGTGTGAGAGATCAATGGAACATCCCATTTTGGGGGAGTGATGTGCTTTGTGCACCTCACAATCCTATAAATGTGTGTACATGAGGAATACCATCTAGTATTGATATTACAAGATTATCTAGTCGCTAGGTGGTATATCTCTCATGAGAAATTCAAATTCTAAATAGTCCATTAATTATCTCTTGTTTGTTCCTCTTATTGCCTCTTGTTAAGTTCTTATTGGTATCACATTATGGGGGAGTAATATGCTAAGTGCATATTACAAGCCTAGAAAATGTGTACATTTGAGATATTGTCACCTAGAATTGATATTGTAGATTATCTTGTTCCTAGGTGGCATGTTAGCTCTACAAGTTGCAATTTGCTTGTGTTTGTTGTGAAGATGATGTTGGATGTCCTTGTTATCTACCACCGGGAATTATTTCCAAATACTTCTTGTCTTTTGACAATTGGTAGTCACTTATGTGTGGTAGAATTTGTTGATCATCTTTACTTTGGCTTTTGTTTTTCCTTTTCTCTTGCCAAGGTTTGTGTCAACTCCCGGTGTCTTCCCTACCACTTGTGGATCTTTTTTATTTCTTGTTCTTGTCTAGTGTTTTCTAGATATAGTGAAAGTAGTGATCCCACCTTGTGCATTTTGTATTCAAATGCAAATCCTATATAATGCACAACTCGTGGGGGAGTTATCCTATTTTCTTTAGAACACTCTTCTTGTGATCCTTATCAAGTGTGTTTTGGTGGAAGGCAAGCCATTTCTTTTTGGTACTTTGTGCCATCATGAAACTTTGTTGAGAGCTTGGTTTGTTTGGAACCATCCTCTCTTTGGGAGTTTGACATCTTTAGTTTAGTGTGTATCAATGGATATCTCATTCCTTGATGTATCTTTAATGATATCTTCCAAGTGATGATTTCTCCATTTGGTATCCTTTTCACTTGGCATTTCTTTCTCTTTAGGTTTCGGGTTTTGAAAGTCTTGAGCATGCATGTTTACTTCATGTATTTTATTTGGCATGCTTTCTTTCTTTGACTCAATATATAGGGGGGTCTCCACCAAGTCTCAAATCGGATGAGATGTGTATGAAATTCATTTTCATATCTATATGCACATATTTATGTGGAGTTTGTCCTATGTATTGGTTTTTCTAACTATTTGGTCCCAATGAGTTTGGGTACCGTTTAGTTTGTGTTGTTCTTCTAGGAACATTTGGAGATGCATTGGATGCTCGGCTCACTCACAAGGAAGGTGTTGTCACCATGTGCATATTGGAGTCAAGCTAGGATGATCAATGAACTACTATCTACCTTCAATTGGTATCTACTACATCCTTCCAATGATATCTCGGTAACAAGTATCTATTCATGCTTTCTCCTCTTGCATTCAACCTTGTGTAGGTTGCATCTTGGCATGATATTCATTTCATATCTTGTGATACTTGTTTCCTTTCTCAAAGCATCCCAACGATGATCTCTTGTTGCTAGTTGTGATGCCTTTGATGGATGTGTGTTTGGACTTCATTTATATACAATAAGACCATATCTAGCCAAGTGCTATGCTTTCAAGCAAATATCTTATTGGTATATTTATGACTTCCTTGTGGATATCTTGTTCCTTCGTGTTGTAACTATTTCGGGTGTACATCCTTCTTTGTAGATATATATATCATCATGATTTCGTCTACATAGAACCTTATACACTTGAGAGAAATTACATCTCTAGTTGATATCTTTTCTTTCACGTCCACCTTGTCTTTCTTATGTTATTTCTTTGGTGGCTCCGTGAAAGCTTTTGCCTTGACTGCGTGTCCTCTGTCGTTGCATCTTGTTGCACTCTTGTGTGGTGAAGATTATTTTCCTCTTGCTTATCTTTACGAGGTTTTTGCCATCTTAATTGGTATCCCTCGTCTTGATGAGCCTCCCCTCGTCTATCTTCACCACGGGTTGTCACAAGCATAGGTTCTCTTTTGCTTATTAGTAAGCTTGTGAACCCATTTGCCAGTTGTGTGTGGGAATGATAGGCCTTGCACCGTGTGCCTCATTCTTTCAAGACTATGTTGATGCTTAATGCTCATCCTAATCTTAGTCTTCTCAAGTGCTTCGCCATGACTCACACACATCATTTTGGTTGAGCCTATTCTTAAGTTGCCTCTTTTACATGTTGCTCAACCATGTGCTTGTTGCAAGCGCTAGGCTTTGTTTCCTATATGCTCACTTGCACTGGATGTGAGTTTCTATTGATTTTGGGGGAGCTATGATCCTATTTTGTGCACTTTGTATTCAAATACAAAAATTCTTATGTGTGCACAAATCATGGGGAGCTTCTCTAGTTTCTTTAGAACACTCCTTTGCGCTTTTCATAATATCTTTATTCTTGTGGCATGTAGGATCATTGGTCTAGTTGGTTCAATTGATATCCGTTGATTGCTTGCTTCAATTGGTATCTTCTGATTGCTTGTGTCTCTCTTTGTTATGTCTTTGTGGCATATCTTTCTGTTGCAATCTTTGGGCATCAATATAGTTTGTCTTCCTCCAAGTATTGGCAGTTGGATATGTGTATTGCATTCCACTCTCTTGTTGAGAAATACACAATTTATGGAGGACCACAATTTATATTGGCCTTCTAAGATTTTCGCCCATTTTGGCAATCGATGCCAATGGGGGAGAAGTTTCAGAGAGTTTTATGGAGTACCTTTGGTTTTTGTTTCCTTAGCATTTGCATCTCATACACATGCATTATTGGTTTGTGCATTGAATGGTGATGCATAATTCCTTGTATAAACTCTCTTGAAAGTGATTGTCATCAATTACCAAAATGGGGGAGATTGAAAGGACATGTGGTGCCCCCATGTGTGGTTTTGGTAATTGATGACAATCTCTATGGACTAATGGTTGCCTTGAGTTATATTTGAAGGGTTTGCCCATAGGCTTTTCTTGGAGTCCATTTGTTGGTTTCAATGAGAGTTTGTGATGACCAAGGTGCTATTAAGGAATTATCCAAAGATTGGTCATATGAGTGTTGAGCTTATTTCAAGCATGTCTTGAAGAAGAAGGTTGTGTGATCAATCATGTTTACCTTCAAGACATCATCCAAATGAAGAGAGTTGCAAAGATTCAAGGTTGATCAAGACTAAGTCAAGAGTGAATCAAGTTGATCAACTCACAAAGCGTAGAAGATGTACCGAGAGGGATCAAGTGATCCCATGGTATGGTAAGCATTGTCCATTGCACTTTTTGTACTAACCCATGGTCTATGTGAGAGTTGTATGTGGGGTTAGGTACGTATCCATGGGCTTGCGTCAAGAGGAAGATATCATACAACCCATGGAAAGGATGACATCAAGTGGTGATCGTCATCAAGCTTGCCGTGTGCAAGTTCAAGTGGAGCATCACGAAGAGATCAAGTGCTTGAATCTTGCCATCCATTGTGGTGTCAATGGACTTGTGAAGATGTGCCGAAGAGTGGCTCACCCATAGTGAACTATGGGGGAGCAATCATCTAGTCTTCATCGAGCCAACGCAATCAAGAAAGGTGGTCCAACTTGAGGGAGTCAAGATCGTCTTCATCTAGCTCAAGTGGACCATGTGCAAGGCAAAGGTTTCCCTTGATAGGTTTTCTATTTTACCGGTCTTGTGGTGGTAGTTGGGAGACCGAGTTATAGGATCGTTTGCCGTACTATCAAGGGGGGCTCTCAAGTTGGTAGCTTGATCGTATCGTTAGTAGAGAGCTCAAACCATTGCATCCTTGCATCATGTTTCTTGGTTCTTGTTTGGTTATCTTTGTGAGTCTTAGAGCTTATGGTCATCTTGATGACAAGCTTGAGTTCATCGAAAACGGAGTTCGCATGCGTCTTCTATGATGTTTTTGGTGTTGGAGGTTTTACCGGTCTTATCTGATGAAGGGTTCTCACCATTTTCTTATGGGACTTTTCTCATTTGCTTATTCTTGATATTTCTATCAATATTGTGTTAGCCCATGTCGTTAGCTTTCCAACAAACTTGGTTTCGTTGAATTCGGAGTCCGTTTGCAAAAGTTGTGGCTGTTTTGGTAAAGGCTGCAGCGGTACTACCGCGACTAGAGCAGATGTAAACTTTTACTACCGCTCCAGAGCGGTACTACAGTGGCTCCTGAGTGGTAGTATCGCTCCAGAGCAGTACTACCGTGGCTCCTAAGCGGTAGTACCGCTCCGTTCCAAAAACTCGTGTTTTCTCTCTCGTTGGGCTGTTTTGACCGTGCTAAGCGGTAGTACCGCTCCTCCAAGCGGTAGTACCGCTTGTGCACGACCTGAGCACATGACAGTTGGATTCGGGAGGTCCTATAAAAGGGGGTCTTCTTCCCCAATGAACCTAACCCTTTGAGCTCGTGTTCTTCCCCCATTGTTGACCTTCTTCGAGCTTGCTAACTCTCAATCCCTCCAATGATTCTTGCTAGTTCTTGAGGGAAAAGAGAGAGGAGATCTAGATCCACGTTTCCACCAATCACTTTCTCCTCTAAGTGAGGGGAACCCCTTGGATCTAGATCTTGGAGTTCTTCGTGTTCTTCTTTCGTTCTTCCTCTCATTTTCCTCCCTAGCATTAGTTGCTTTGGTGGGATTTGGGAGAGAAGGACTTGGGCACTCCGTGTGCCCTTGCCATTGCATTTGGTGCATCGGTTTGAGTTCTCCACGGTGATACGTGGAAGTGAAGTTTGAGAAGCTTATTACTCTTGGGTGTTTGGGCACCCTAGAGCTTGTTCCTCTTGGGTGCCTTGGTGCCCTAGACGGTTGGTGGTGTTCGGAGCTCAATCATTGTGGTGTAAAGCTCCGGGCAAGCGTCGGGGTCTCCAATTAGGTTGTGGAGATCGCCCCGAGCAATTTGACGGGTACCGGTGACCGCCCCCAAGGGTTGCCAAAGTGTACGGGTTCGGTGACCGCCCCCAAGGGTCGCCATTTGTACGGGTTCGGTGACCGCCCTCAAGGGTCCCTTAGTGGAATCACGACATCTTGCATTGTGCGAGGGCGTGAGGAGATTACGGTGGCCCTAGTGGCTTCTTGGGGAGCATTGTGCCTCCACACCGCTCCAAACGGAGATTAGCATCCGCAAGGGTGTGAACTTCGGGATACATCGTCGTCTCCGCGTGCCTCGGTTATCTCTTACCCGAGCCCCTTTACTTATGCACTTTACTTTGTGATAGCCATATTGTTCTTTGTCATATATCTTGCTATCACATAGTTGCTTATCTTGCTTAGCATAAGTTGTTGGTGCACATAGGTGAGCCTAGTTGTTGTAGGTTTTGTGCTTGACAAATTAACCGCTAGGTTTATTCTGCATTTGTTCAAGCCTAAACCGTAATTATTTTAAAGCGCCTATTCACCCCCCCCTCTAGGCGACATCCACGATCAATCACTATTCTCCCTTTGAGACAACACCACGAAGGCGTTTCTCAACCACTAGTGGTAGACCTTGGGGTGGTCTCCAAACCCTCATAAACTTTTCCGGAGGTAATCACAAAGGCCGATTCCTCTCCGAAAGACTCCTACCGCCTAGGAGTCTCCAACCTCCAAGAGTAACAAGAACGATGGGGAAAAGCTCAAGACTTTCTCAAATCACCAATTCCTTTGGTGCAAAGAAGGGGAAGAAGTGGATCTATCACTTGATTGGAGAACTTCTCTCAAATGTTCCTAAATCCCTTGGGGATCTAGGATTTGGTGTAGAGGATTGAGAGAGAGACTCAAAAGTGTTCTTGGCAAGCTCAAAGTGAATGGTCAACCTTATCCCGTGGAAGGTAGAAGCCTATATATAGTGGGTGTGGGAAAAGTGACCGTTTGAGCCACTTAAGTGCACAGGATGGTTCGGACGTCCGGACAACCCCGGACGTCCGGTGGCACAAGTATGTTCGGACGTCCGACAGTTATCGGTCGTCCGGCCGCTGGGAACAAATAAGCCACGAATCTATGCACATCACACGTACATCCGAGACGTGTCGGTCGTCCGGAGCCTGGACGTCCGGAGAGGCCCAGAAATCCGTAAATATGGTTCTGTGGTGGAAATACCGGACGTCCGAGACGTGTCGGCCGTCCGGAGGTCGGACGTCCGGAGTGTTTCGGAAATCCGTAAATAACTTTCTGTAAGGGGAACACCGGACGACCGGAGAGAGCCAGATGTCCGGACAGCTGAGAGGGACCGGACATCCGTAGAGTACCGGACGACCGGAGAGAAAAACAAGAGTTGTGGGCTTTGAGCAAGTCTTTCACTAGATCCAACGATCCTCTCTTAATAGTGCGGGATCCCTATACTCAAGAACAAACCGTAAACAAAGCCAAGGCTAATGTCTTGTATCTCCAATCTTGAGTTATATGCATTTGTCCCTAGTCATGATCCACACATATTGACAATTGTTTCCAGTCTTTCACTAGTAATAAAGCATGATTAGCTTACATGTCACAAGTTAAACTATTAAGGGAGTCAAATGAGCCGGGGTGAACAGTAAAATTGTTTTTTTTCAAGAAAACTGATATTTGTGTGACAAATATTGACAATTGTTCTAAGAGCTTATAACATTTCTTTACGAAATGACATTCCTGGAATGCATGGCAAAAAAATTTATACTCTGAGAACACTGCTTTTGAAAGCATTTTGCAGCACTGATTTTGTTTTTTTTCATGACTTCGAAAAATGTGATTTCATGATGAAAATTTTCAAGCTCTTAGAACATTTGTCAATGTTTATCACAAAAACAATTTAGATTTTTTTTGTTATTTTTCCATTTTACTATTCACCATAGCGCATTTGAGCTCGGGCTGAGAAGATGACTTTCCCATGTAGTGCTCTGACTTCAAAACCTACATGTTTGTTTCACTAAAGCCTGTACCAAATGATGATGTTGTGTTTTGTGAATGAATTTCTTCAGAATTAATTAAGGCATACCATCTGAATGCATCAGGTGTGGGATTGAGCCCGATGTATATATTCCTTATTACAAATATTACTATATATATAGATCTACCGAAAATAGTAATACCATCGTTCAAATGGATGCACATAATGGCATCTATCATCTCTTTATTTTGTATAAAAAAATCTTAAATGTCTTTCACTATACTGTTAAATTGGACGGACGAGGCAAAGCACGCCTTCGACGATCTAGTAAAAGAATGTGACATGGGCAAATCAGACTGCTTCCAGGCATCAGGTGAAAAGAAAAACACTAAATCTGAAAATAAATCAAGCTTACATACGCTTCCCATAAGTAATGAGGAGCCACTCACAACTTGCTGGGCTGAAGCACGAATGACTTATTCCATAAAGTTGTTATAGCTCTGCTACTGAATCGATCACTAATTGTGTGGAAGCCTTAATAAATTATCTTCTTGATGACAATATGGTAGTGGTCATCACGATCATGTATCTTATGTGAGTATTGACTCGATCGAACGGACTCATTGATACATTTATCCTCACATTGTGAACATGATGACCTTCTCTTTCAAGCTGCGGTATTTGCTCCGAGATGAGCAAAATTCTGAGTTAGGGAGCTGATGAGTTTAAAGTTACACCACTTTTAACTGTTAGTTTTGCGCCATGGTCATAGTTTTTTGGGTTTTTCTAGCGTCCGCACACCCTTTTGTTTGGTTTCACCAGGATCTTAACTCGGGATGATATTTAGAACATTAAAGGATAAAATACAAGTTCATGGGTGAAAATCATGTTGATTGGCGTAATAGGAACCTACCATCAACAAAAGCGATCAAACAGAGCAAATTCCTACCGCAATAGTGTTTCTAGAAGATGGCGCCTGGTATGAGTGCATCTGCTTGTACCAGGCGGGGTCGCCTTGCTCTAGTCTACTATTTTATCTCGATAGCTTTGGACCCTGGATCAGAGCACCAGAGAGATCAAAAACTATGTCATAACTAAAAAAACCCAGCCTTTGGAAGGGATCCAGAGGGGGAATCGAGAGAAAGGGCCCACTACACCATCATCTCGATCAAGGAGACTCCAGCATCAACCATCATCATCACCATCCCCTTATTCATCTAACTGTAATGCCAAACCTAGATTGATTTCTAAATGTATTCTTTTGATCGTTCATCCATGATTATCCATTTGATGTTTTCGTTTCAATGTCCAAGTAAACCCCCTAGTTCTCGCGGATAGAGGAACTCTAGTATGTTTAAGTTCTGAAAACCAATAGGATTCCCATCTTCCTTGTATGGCTATGTTAATAATCTTTCTGGTGTTGGGTGAAGTAGACCACTAACCATTTTCCTTTAGGGACGTGAAGGTTATTACTATTTATGCGATGGTGGGTTTGCGGAGGTACTGCGGTGATAGAAGCTATCTCCCTCCTTTCATGTTCATTCGTTAGGGGATTACTGGAGACTACCTTTAGCTATGTCCATAGGAGACCCATAATCACTATTGTCGTAACCTATTGTGGCGAGGAATGGTGGCGGCGTATGTGATACGTGGTTGCGGCATGTATGCATATATATGTACTTGGCTCTGCCTCCTTATAGAAACATATATAGTATCTTAGTTATCCAAACCTAGAACTATGCATTTGTATATGTTACATTAGAAACATACTAGTGGAGATTCCAGCTCGCCGAGAGCGCCTTAGCTCTATTGATTTCATCTTCTCTAGTCAAATCCATAAAACCATCGTAATTGTGTCGTCATTGGTAGTAAAAACCACCACTATAGGTGCTGGTCACAAAATGCACCTAGTGCAGCTCTAAAAAACTTGAAGAAACCACTAAATGGTCGATTAACACTGATTATGATAGCTGAGACCTACCTGTCGAGGATGACGTGGCAAAGGGATACGGTGTTGCTTAACATCCATTTGATTGGATGTGGGTCCCAATCGTCAGCAGTATCTCCTCTCTTTCTGACCTCTCTCTCTCTGTGTGTGTGTGTGTCCCCATCCCTCTCTCTCACATGCGCAGGAGAAGGACTAGGCCCCCGAGTTGATATTCATACACATGGGCGATTTAGGAACGGTGAACGCATTGGCGAGCTACGGGCCAGCCCCCTGGCTGGAAGTAGGGGCACCAATGAGTTATTTGCCACCACGTTCCTCTAGCGGCCGGTACTAGGTCCCTCCTCGCCCCATCTTACTCAGGCGTCACGGTAGTCCCACCTTATCCGAGCTCCTCCAAGTCTCGTCGAGCGGCCCACCTGCCCCGAAAACATGACACATTATCCTCTATTCCCTGAGACACCAACACCCATATTCACACCGTCCACTGCAAGATCGACGACAAGATCAAGCCCCCGCTCACCACGCCCTAAGCCACTCCCCCAGCCTGGATCCACCTGTCGAGCTCCTCCCTTCGCCTCCATTGACCGGACAATCCACGCGGCCCCCAACCCAGCCCTGTGGAGCACTCCGACCCTATCCCGCATCGTTGCCCCGACAAGCCATAGGGGAGGAGGAGGCGCCGGCGATGGAGGAGGACGTGGGCGTGTGGCCGGAGCAGCACGTCATTCTGAACTCCATCCGCTGTGGAGTCGGCTGCGGAGGCCAGCCGTCGCCGTCGGCAACAGATGGAGGCGGCCCAGGCTCGGACTCCAGCGCAGGCGACTCAGGCCATCTCCAACAACAACGAAATTTCAATAGTATAGAACGTAGTAGATAGCTATATATTATGTATGCTTTTGTATGGATTTAGGGGATGCATATGAAAGAGTTGTATGTGGAGAAGAAAATATGAAGCGAGCCAGGTCAGTGTCCGCGGACGCGTCCGCGGCGTTTGAGAGGTCGAATTTGTCAAGTCGGGTTGTAGATGCTCTTAGAGTTCGACGTGACGGCCGTCCGGACTCCCCTAGACCTTTCGTTGATGGAGCTGATACGTGGGACTTTTCAGTTGTCCGGACCGGTCCACACAGATTAGCTTAGCAGCGTTGGATGACTATAAGAATATTCGAACATTTGCGAGCGGTTTGTTGATCCGCTTGGACTTGCCTTGACACTACGCTTCGATCCTCTGCAAAGTTACAGTAATGGTCAGTTGACCCCACCACCCCCCAATAAGACAGCTACTGCAGGATGTAGGAATAGCCATTTTCCTCGCAAAAAAAGAGAGTAGGAATGGCCATTTGGCGCATTGGCCTTGTTTGGATCATGGGGTTAGAGCTAGTTTGGGTTAGTTGGGGACTCAAATAACCCAAAAGTATCCAAACAGGGAGGGTTAGAGTGGGTTAGTTCCATCTAACCCAACTATCTCGGTGAAGGGGTGCTTATTTGAGTTAGAGTGGGTTAGAAAATAACTTTAATTCTAACTGTGTTAGAGTATCCAAACAGGGCCATTGACGGTCGCAGTGTATAATTGGCGACCGTCCCACCCACTGACTTGATCGAAGACTGACGCAAGCTAAAACCCGTGCGCGCGCGTGCCGATCTAGCCGACGCGGGACTTTTGCTTCACGCTACCATGACGGATCAAAGCTGGACACGTGTGCATCGGTTAGATGACGGGTCACTCTCCGCTGGTGTCGTTCGCCCCCTGCACCACCCGCTCGCGGTCGCGGGCGACGGTGAGCTCTTTTTTTTTTTTGAAATCGACGGTGAGCTCTTGATGATGTCGCGCGCGTGCGACGCGACCACCATTTGCTTTGTTTGCCTGGCGTTCGTGCATTCATTGATCCGTCGGTTGCGCGGCCCACGGCATGCCGCACGACTATTGGGCGGGCACGCGGGCGGGATCGTTCATCGGTGGTTGCATCTTGCATGCATGGTCCTGTTGCGAGCGCTTTTTTTTTCATGGTAATACGTGTCTTATTTATATAAAATAAAGATCAAGTTAAAAGGCACGTAAGCACCGACCATACAAGACTGAAAAGATAGAAAAATTCTATGCAAAATACCAACGTCTGTCCCTCTCCTTCGACACCACCGAAGCGGCCACCAAAGAGTAAAAAGACAGATCACCTCTTCATCCAAGCTCGACGCGGCTCCATCGCTGATCAGCAGCTTTCCGGACCTCCAAAGTGTTTTGCCAGAAGCAAAACCATAGCCGTTGAAAGAATCAGACCGGGGCAACATGTTCCAGGACACGCCATCGAACTTCAGAACTGACACCCCCGCATGACGACGACGTCGGAGGAGGAAATCAGAACTGTCAGCCTTCAACCACAGACCCAACACAAGATTCACCATCTTCCAGCTGCCACTTGCGTAGACAACCGCCTGCGCGTACTCCTGAACGACAAAACCTCCCTGCTCCACCATGACATCGGAGACAACGCCATAGCAACGGGGACAGAGCAGAAGGAGAGACACACCTGATGGAGTCGTCGCCGCCGCCTCGCCAACACCATCCATGAACCCTAACGCTGCCGATATTTCAGATCGGCAGAGACACGATGCCATCAACTCCGAGACGCCGCCGTGAAGGACACCGCCGGTATGGGAGTGAAGCTGAGGCAGATTTATTCGTCTATGTGCCGCTCCCACCACCCCACCGACGCACCACGACTTACAAATCCAAAACCTAACTACAAAGCGGAGGAACGGGGTCCCCCCTCCCTCCTGCCGCAGGAGTAGCGGCTGGAGAGAGAGGGGGCCAGCGCACCGGCCGGTGAAGATCGGTGGAAGGAGATCGCCTCCCTACTCGCCTGGCTGTTGGCGGTGGCTAGGGTTGCCGCGAGCGCTTTCGGCACCGATCAGCCGGCCTGCCGCTCCCTGGCATGCACGTCCTCCGGGCTCCGGCATCAGGCCGGACGAGTAGTCCATCAGCCTGAAAACATCGCGGTGCATCCTGTCGATAACGTTGGGCTATCAATCTTGATTATTATGTAATCCAGCGATCGAACCAAGATTGAAACTCTGCCCAGCTGTCTATGTGCGGCTTGATGGCATGCATGATCGTGCCATCAGAATCGCTAGAGCATGTATAATATTATGACGTGGACGGACGGTAAGACTTTAAATTATTATTTTTAAAGTATGCGTAGATGTATCATATTTTTATAGAAGACAAAAATCAATTATAAGAGACTACGACTTGATGTGAACAACAAATGTAGTTGAAACTTCACACTCCACCGCGACAATACAAACACAACAGAAAAGGGCCTACCCTAAGCTAATCATCTAACTGCGTCACAACAAAAGTCAGTCGCCTCAAAGAGCAACAACTCCACCCGAAATACCCTTGCCAACACAATACCCACCCTTAATGTCTAAGAGTAAACGGCGAGTGGATAGCGGGACTCGAACTCCTGAGAAAGCCATCGTCTTGGAATCACGGGCAGTTGCGTACATAGCGCCCACGAAGATCAACTCGGGCAGCGGCAAGCACCGAAGAATTGCCGACAGAAACCCAGGTCATTTCTCCATCTGCGATGCTCTCAACAGAGTAATGACGCCACATTGCCGCCATCGCCGGTCCTCCAATGGACAAGGCTTTCGCCTGGAGATCACAATCTGATCAAGGAGGGGAAGTACTGACACACCTCGGCGACGCCTCCAAGGAAGAAAACGACACCCACGTGCGCCGTCGCCGCCAGCTTCGAGAAGACAAGCAGGATTCTCATCTGAACCGTCACACATCGCCCACCCCCATCAACAGATGAGGCCAAACTATCAGTCACACCGCCGCTACCGCAACACCTCACCATCATGTCCAGACCACCGCAGAACATCGACTTCGCAAGGCTGAGAGCAGCCGGACCACCAACCAGCACCTACACGGTCGTGAAATTCATCCACGCCAACACCCCTCCATCCTCATCGCCTCCACCATGGTCGTGGGCTGGCACTCCATGCCACTACTGCAGCCCAAGACCACACATGGGAGAAACCTGCGCGCCGAGTCGCCCATGCGACCGCGCACGCCCACCATGGTGCTTCCCTGTGCGAGCCTGTGCTCCGACCACCGGCATGGAACCAACACCAAACTAGGCCGAAACACCCCCAACACTGCAATGGGGCTACCTTCCTCAAGCATCGCAGGCAACAACAGGAACCACACCGCGCGCCCCGGTTGCCGCTCCCGGCACCACCACCCCTGGCCGAGATGTGCATCTGCCAAGGCCACGCGTCGGACCCTCATGCTCCCACCTCAGAGCTCGAAGAAGACCACCGCCTCACTCCACCTCGCGACCGCGCACCGCCTCTCCCTCGCACTTTCCGCCTTGCACCACCTCCACCAGTGTCACCACGCCAAGCACGCGCTGCCGTCGAAACCCCAACGGTGCCCAGAGGTCAACAAGTCCCAACGAACACCACGCCTCACCATTTTCCATGGCCTAGACCCGAGCACCATCAGATCTAGATCGGATCGGGGTCAAGGGCCCTAGGTTGTAGCCGCCGCGGAGGCAGCACCACTGGACGGTGCCCTTTCGTCCACCCTGCCATAGGACTGAGCCAGCGTCAGAGCTCCGGCGTGCAAGGTCGCCAAACCACCATTAGGAGAACTTAGGCTGCCGCCAGGGGAAGAGAGGGACATGCCAAGGAGAGGCCCCGCCACCACTGGCACTGCTCGAGCTTTGCCCGACAGTGTCCCTCGACGACGACGAGGGGGGAGGGATGAGGAGGAGGGCCAGCGGCGGAGGGAGCTAGGGTTTCCCCCTGAGTCACCTCAAGGAGGGACGCAGGAGATGGGGAGGGGGGGCAAAAGTGAGATATTAACTAAATAATATTATATTTAGAGAGGATGGCTCTTCCTCTCTCCCCTCCCTCCCCTCCCACCTGCTCCACCGAAAACCATGGCGATCTCTAGATTAGTTCATGATGGAGAGTCTTCTTCATTGGGATTTTGTGCCGGGGCTTGCCGTTGCAGATCAGGTGAGGAGAAAATTCAGTTTCATGGTGCATTTCTCTCCCTCTCGTGATCGCAAGGAATTCTTCCTTGTGGTCACCTTTTCTTCGGCCTCCTTTCCTATCAACATGGACTCTGTGGGTATTGCACTACAATGCTGCATTGGAGGCATCAGTTCTGGTTTCAAGGTGCAACAACTCAATCCACGAGCTTTCAAGTTTTCTGTGGCCAATAATAAAGTGGGTCATTTCATATATGGTCTTAAGGATCGAGTGTGGCTGGATTTTGTTTGTCACTTCCATTTGTTTAATGGCCATTTCACTAGTGCTCCGACTTCTTCTGGTTCCTAGCACGCGGACATGGTCTTGCCAGAGTTAGAAAATTGACGTCCTATGGCCGTCTCATCGGATTTGGGTTTCTTCACTCAAGATACGCCCTCTAGTGAAGCTTCCCAAAGAGAGCTCAGTAAGTTTGCATTGGTACCGCCGATACATATGAATTTTTCTAATTCTAATGCTGCTGAGGCTTCTTCTTCCATGATCCATTCGGTTCATCCCGAGGTTTCGATCAAGGATCATGAACAAATCAAATTTGGTGATTTTGTGGCAAGCATTAATGATAAGCCGAAATTTATGGCTGTCACCAGACAAAAATCCTTAATGACCAATTCTCTCCAACAAGCGCATTTGGGGGATACTAATAACCCTGATTTTTTATGTCTGGGTGATTTTCAATGCCCGATCAATGTGCCTTATCCACGTTTGCCTCGATGCTTTCTGGCGTCAGCTTTCAAATATGCTCCGGATCACTCCAGTTGGCCTCCTATCCTACGGCCCACATAAGACGGATCTGGCCCAGGCCTGCTACTCTCAGGAGGACATTGATACACTCTCCATAAATTGGGCCTCCCTGTGCTCTAGATGCCTACAATGGGGACACCAGAAAAAACATTGCCATGCTCGGCTAATTTGCATTCATTGCTCCTCTCCCGGTCACAAGGTAATTAACTGCCCCGCCAGATATTTACCAAAGCTTCATAACTCTTTAATAAAGAACCATGAGAAAGAAGTCCACAATTCCGGATTTCCTGCACGAATATTGCCAATTGCGGCTAAACATCCCAAACCGAGATCCTCCGTCCGATGCTCATCCTGCGGCTGCTATGGACATTTGGAACGATCCTGTTTCAAAAAGCAGTTTCGTCAAAAATGGAAGTGGGTCCCGAGAACGATGAAGATTTCCAATCCTACCCCTCACGTTCCAACTTCTGCATCGATTTCCCAAGCGACACCGCCCTCGCCCATCCATTCGCCCCCCTGCCACCCTCACTCTGCTCCACCGCAATGGCCAACTATCCCCTCAACCCCGTCCCGTTCCTGCCGCCGGGCTTCGCCGTTGAACCTGGTCCGGCGAACCGTGTTTTTCGTAGTGGCATGGTGGTCGGCCCGACCCCCCCCAACCACGACTACCTGGCAATAGCAGAGGCAATCCACTACGTCCCTCTGCACTGGCGCTGCCATTCATCACACCGTTCAAGGTTTGCTCTATGAAGCTCAACTCTTTACCACCGAGGCCAGTGATCATCCATTTGGCATAGGGATTTTTGGGTTTGTGGATTCGTTCATCAAGGACACTGCTGTTGCCACACCCATTGAGTTGGAAGATGAGGATCTGCTCATATCCTTTGTCCCTCACCATGAGGCTCTGAATCGCTGCACCACCACCTTTGGTCCTGAGATCTGGCTCATGTATTTCGGTTTTCCGTATGATTACCGGACGGACTACTACATCAACAAGTCGTTAGGTGGTTTTGGTTCCTTAGTCTCTTGGTACAACCCCCGATAGGATCACAGATTCATGCTTATTAAGGCGCGGGTGATCAGTCTCAGACTTGTTCTGAAAAGCTTTGTGGTGTGGCAACTTGGTGGCGCTCGCGATTGTTGGACAATGCAAATCACCATGCTTCGTAGTAATGATTGGAACGCGCTGCTCCCTGAGGTACCCTCGGCTAGAGAAGAAGAACCGCCACCTGACGGCAACCCCCACCCCTATTTTGGTCCCGATCTTACTGTAGAGCAACTTTATCAGCAGCAGGTGCATGCTTGGCTCGTGCAGAATGTGGCTCCTAACAATGTGGCAGGGGAAGGACATACAGCTCCGGGCAACAACTGGGGTGCCTGGCCAGAACCTCCAGTTCCTCCTATGCCGCGGGTCTTGATGAATTACCAAGCGTGGCTTGCTGAACAAGGGCTCTCAGTGCAAGATGGATTGGTGCCTGAGAACAATATAGTGGATAGTGTTGCACAAGCTTGGAACGATTCCATCACTGTTTTTGATGATTCTAGCTCTGACCGCTCCATGAATCTGTTGGTGGTGCCTGCTGTCATCAAACCATCCCCTGTTACAGAACGACTCACTATGTTAGTTGAGATACATGCTCAAGGGATCCGCTTTGGTTTATCCACTCAAGGTGAACAGCTTATGGCACTCCTGCTGGACAATCCTGTGCCCCGTCAGCAACTGAATGCCACTATCTTCTCTGCTCTGCGCCCGATCATGGCGTTTGTTGGGCCTTGGAACAATGGCTATGGTTTTAGACACGACAATCTTCGTGTGGAGATTCAGGTGGACCTTGGAGCCGCGGGGATTCAGTTCACCCAACTCCCAGTGCCAGGACACACCGCTTCAGTTAGTAATGTGCAGATATTTGAATTGAATGAACTTGCTTTCAACACCAACCAACTGTTGTCAGTGCCTGCTCCAGTTGATGCACCTCTTGGGAACAACTTTGCCGATCCTCAGGCAGCCTCAGAGAGCAATACTTTGTCCAATTCTCTGCAGCAGCCCAACTCTGAGATTACCATGTGTGAATCTGGATCCTCTGCTCTGTCTGCTGACAGCAATGCAACCCTGGATGAAGATCATTCTGCCATTGGCAGCTCTATGCCTGAAGTAACCAGCTTGGCGATCAGGCAACGTAAAGGGAATCTCCCAGCTCCGGTGGACACCTCATCGCTTCACCGCAGTAACAGGTAGACCAAATATGATGGATTCAGGGTCCCACAACCTACTGACACCCGTCAACCCAAATCCAAGGTAAAGCCACACATTACTCCTACTGCTCCAGTTACTTTATATGACACACTCCCTCAAGAGCAGGCTGCAGAAATACCACCCCCAACATCGATTGAGTCCATGCAAGCTATCGGTACACAGCTGTGTGCTATTCTAGCAGAAGAACTGACAGTTGCTGCGCTCTCCAAGCCGGCGGATGGATCGACCTCCTCGATCTAGTTATCCTCTCACATCTTTAATTTTATGCCTCTTTTGCAAAACTAGAACGTACTGTGTTGGAACATCCGTGGTCTTAATTCGCCAGACAAACACCTAGCTCTTTCTAACGCGATCAACGTTAGTGGTTGTGCGGTTATCTGTTTGCAAGAATAAAAAAATGCAATGCTTTGATGATTCCTCTCTTAAAGCTTTATGCCCGAAACATTTTGATAAGTTCACGTATATTCCTTCGCGTGGCGCTTCTGGTGGTATTGTAACTATATGGAACAGTCACCTTTTCACGGGACAGGTTTTCTTATCTGAACAATTTGCTTTGGGGATAGATTTCACGTCCACACAATCTGGCCATCATTGGAAACTAGTGAATGTCTATGGTCCTTGCCAAGGGGAGCAACAAAACACGTATACACAATGGCTTTTTGACCTGCACATTCCCTCGACTGAAGATTGGCTCATTCTGGGTGATTTTAATTATATACGCCCACCAGACAATCACAATAAACCTGGAGGTGACATCAATGATATGTTTACTTTCAATGACTTCATCCGTGAACAAAATCTCACTGAGCTACCCATAAAAGGCAGACGGTATACTTGGTCTAACATGCAACAGAACGCGCTGTTAGAACAACTTGATTGGTTTTTTCCCTCGTTAAACTGGACGGCCATATTTCCAAACACCACAGTCACCCCCGTTGGCAATCCAGTATCTGACCATATTCCCTGCTCTGTGGCTATTTAAACCACTATTCCATGCAGTAAGATCTTTAGGTTTGAAACCTACTGGATTGCACATCCAGGGTTTATGGACGTGGTGTCCTTAGCATGGAATAAGCTGATCAAATACAACAAAAATGCAAATGCGGCCTCCCGTCTATGTCAGAAACTCAAAGCTGCTCGTCATGCCCTCAAACATTGGAGCCGTCATATCTCCAGACTGAAAATTGCGATTGAAAACACCAACAAAGCTCTGGTTGAATTAGACAATATTGCTGATTGGCGAACCCTCACATTACCAGAAGGCAATTTCAGAGACATTCTCAAAAAACACTTGCTTCGTCTTCTGCAATATCAAAAGGAACATTAGAAAAAACGTTGCACCATTCGTTGGATTCAGTTTGGTGATGAGAATTCTGAATTTTTCCAAGCTGTGGCCATGGAACGATACAGAAAGAACTTTATGAAAACCTTGCAAGACAACAATGGAGTCGAAGTTGAGGATCACACAGCTAAAGAGGCCATTCTTTTTGATGCATACATAGACAGACTAGGATCATGCAATCCTGAGCCAATGAAATTCAATCTTTCAAAAATGCTCCGAGAAGACGTGGATTTCCATAGCCTGATCACTCCATTTACACATGTAGAAATTGACGCTGTGGTCAAAGAAATGCCATCAGATAGGTCTCCAGGACCGGATGGGTTTAACGGCGCATTCATTAAAGCTTGCTGGCCAATTATTAAATAGGATATATATCACCTTTGTGATGAATTCCATGGGGGAAAATTGAATTTGGAAAGCCTCAACTGCTCCTGTGACTATTAATGACTTCCGCCCGATCACGCTCCTTAACTGCTGTCTTAAACTTATAACCAAGATCCCGGCCAACCGTCTTCAGAGAATTATTCTGCAGATCATTCACCGCAACCAATATGGTTTTCTCCGCGGCCGCTCAATTCACGACTGCCTCACATGGGCATTTGAATATATACATCAGTTCCAGGCGTCCAAACGTGAAATTGTACTCCTACAGCTAGACTTCGCAAAGGCCTTTGACATGATCCAACACCCTGCGATGATGTTGATTATGAAAAAATGGGTTTCCCACCCCAATGGTTAACTTGGATGGATAACATTTTCGCCTCAGGAAAATCCTCAGTTCTTCTCAACGGGGTCCCGAGCCGACAATTCATCTGTAAATGTGGAGTACGTCAGGGCGATCCTCAATGTCACCTTTGCCTTTTGTGTTAGCTGCTGACTTGCTCCAAATCACTCTTAACGAGGCCCTCCAACTGCAAACCATCCAACACCCGATCCCACCAAAAGGAGAGGATCAATACCCGGTGATCCAATACGCCGATGACACTATCATAGTCCTTCCGGTGTGCATTGATCAGGCAACTACGATCAAGCAGATCCTTGAAGATTATGCCACTTCAGTTGGACTCAGAATCAACTTTCACAAATCAACTTTGGTGCCCATCAACACCCCGCAGGACAAATGTGATGATCTGGCAACACTTTTTGGTTATGCTCAGGCAAATATGCCATTCACTTACCTTGGACTGCCCCTGGGCACAACTCGACCTTCTGTCATGGATTTGACACCGTTTGTCTGCAAGGCAGAGAGGAAAATCACTGCGGCTATGTCACTCATGTCCTATGCTGGCAGATTGGCTCTCCTAAATTCCCTCATCACATCTCTGGCCATATACCCGATGGGAACGTTGATACTGAAGGAAATATGCCCTAGAGGCAATAATAAAGTTATTATTTATTTCCTCATATCATGATAAATGTTTATTATTCATGCTAGAATTGTATTAACCGGAAACATGATACATGTGTGAATACATAAGACAAACATATAGTCACTAGTATGCCTCTACTTGACTAGCTCATTAATCAAAGATGGTTATGTTTCCTAACCATAGACATGTGTTGTCATTTGATTAATGGGATCACATAATTAGGAGAATGATGTGATTGACATGACCCATTCCGTTAGCCTAGCACTTGATCGTTTAGTATATTGCTATTGCTTTCTTCATGACTTATACATGTTCCTGTAACTATGAGATTATGCAACTCCCGTTTACCGGAGGAACACTTTGGGTACTACCAAACGTCACAACGTAACTGTGATTATAAAGGAGTACTACAGGTGTCTCCGAAGGTACATGTTGAGTTGGCATATTTTGAGATTAGGTTTTGTCACTCGGATTGTCGGAGAGGTATCTTTGGGCCCTCTCGGTAATGCACATCACTATAAGCCTTGCAAGCAATGTGACCAATGAGTTGGTTACCGGATGATGCATTACGTAAACGAGTAAAGAGACTTGCCGGTAACGAGATTGAACTATTTATTGGATACCGACGATCAAATCTCGGGCAAGTAACATACCGATGACAAAGGGAACAACATATGTTGTTATGCGGTTTGACCGACAAAGATCTTCATAGAATATGTAGGAACCAATATGGGCATCCAGGTTCCGCTATTGGTTATTGACCGAGAATAGTTCTAGGTCATGTCTACATAGTTCTCGAACCCGTAGGGTCCGCACGCTTAATGTTATGATGACAGTTTTATTATGAGTTTATAAGTTTTGATGTACCGAAGTTAGTTCGGAGTCCCGGATGTGATCAAGGACATGACGAGGAGTCTCGAAATGGTCGAGACATAAAGATTGATATATTGGACGACTATATTCGGACATCGGAAGTGTTCCGGACGTTTTCGGAGAAAACCGGAGTGCCGTAGGGTTACCGGAACCCCCCGAGGAGAGATAATGGGCCACGTGGGCCTTGGTGGAAAGAGAGAGGGGAGGCTAGGGTGGGCCGCGCGCCCCCTCTCCCTCTGGTCCGAATTGGACTAGGAGGGGGGGGGGGCGGCGCCCCCCCTCTTTCCTTCCCCCTCTCCCCCTTCCGTCCCTTCCTAGTAGGAGTAGGAAAGGGGGAGTCCTACTCCTACTAGGAGGAGGACTCCTCCTCCTTGGCGCGCCCACAAGGGCCGGCCGGCCTCCCCCCTTGATCCTTTATATACGGGGGCAGGGGGCACCCTAGGACACACAAGTTGATCTACGGATCGTTCCTTAGCCGTGTGCGGTGCCCCCATCCACCATATAACACCTCGGTCATATCATCGCGGAGTTTAGGCGAAGCCCTGCGCCGGTAGAGCATCATCATCGTCACCACGCCGTCGTGCTGACGGAACTCATCCCCGAAGCTTTGCTGGATCGGAGCCCGGGGATCGTCATCGAGCTAAACGTGTGCTGAACTCGGAGGTGCCGTACGTTCGGTACTTGGATCGGTCGGATCGTGAAGATGTACGACTACATCAACCGCCTTGTCATAACGCTTCCGCTTACGGTCTACGAGGGTACGTGGACAACACTCTCCCCTCTCGTTGCTATGCCATCACCATGATCATGCGTGTACATAGGAAAATTTTGAAATTACTACGTTCCCCAACAGTGGCATCCGAGCCAGGTTTATGCGTAGATGTCATATGCACGAGTAGAACACAAGTGAGTTGTGAGCGATACAAGTCATACTGCTTACCAGCATGTCATACTTTGGCTCAGCGGTATTGTGAGATGAAGCGGCCCGGACCGACATTATGCGTACGCTTACGCAAGACTGGTTTCACCGTTAAGAGCACTCGTGCTTAAAGGTGACTAGCGGGTGTCTGTCTCTCTCACTTTAGCTGATTCGAGTGTGGCTATGCCCGGTCCTTGTGAAGGTTAAAACAACATTAACTTGACGAACTATCGTTGTGGTTTTGATGCGTAGGTAAGAACGGTTCTTGCTAAGCCCGTAGCAGCCACGTAAAATTTGCAACAACAAAGTAGAGGACGTCTAACTTGTTTTTGCAGGGCATGTTGTGATGTGATATGGTCAAGACATGATGCTATGTTTTATTGTATGAGATGATCATGTTTTGTAACCGAAGTTATCGGCAACTGGCAGGAGCCATATGGTTGTCGCTTTATTGTATGAAATGCAAACGCCCTGTAATTGCTTTACTTTATCACTAAATGGTAGCGATAGTCGTAGAAGCAATAGATGGCGTAACGACAACGATGCTACGATGGATATCAAGGTGTCACGCTGGTGACGATGGTGATCACGACGGTGCTTCGAAGATGGAGATCACAAGCACAAGATGATGATGGCCATATCATATCACTTATATTGATTGCATCTGATGTTTATCCATTATGCATCTTATCTTGCTTTGATTGACGGTAGCATTTTAAGATGATCTCTCACTAAATTATCAAGAAGTGTTCTCCCTGAGTATGCACCATTGTGAAAGTTCTTCGTGCTGAGACACCACGTGATGATCGGGTGTGATAGGCTCTACGCTCAAATACAACGGGTGCAAAACAGTTGCACACGCGGAATACTCAGGTTAAACTTGACGAGCCTAGCATATAAAAGATATGGCCTCGGAACACGGAGACCGAAAGGTTGAGTGTGAATCATATAGTAGATATGATCAACATATTGATGTTCACCATTGAAACTACTCCATCTCACGTGACGATCGAACATGGTGTAGTTGATATGGATCACGTAATCACTTAGAAGATTAGAGGGATGTCTTTCTAAGTGGGAGTTCTTAAGTAATATGATTAATTGAACTATAATTTATCATGAACTTAGTCCTGGTAGTATTTTGCAAATTATGTTGTAGATCAATAGCTCAAGTTGTTGCTTCCCTATGTTTTTATATGTGTTCCTAGAGAAAACTAAGTTGAAAGATGTTAGTAGCAATGATGCGGACTTGGTCCGTGATCTGAGGTTTATCCTCATTGCTACACAAAAGAATTATGTCCTTGATGCACCGCTAAGTGACAGACCTATTGCAGGAGCAGATGCAGACGTTATGAACGTTTGGCTAGCTCAATATGATGACTACTTGATAGTTTTGTGCACCATGCTTTATGGCTTAGAATTGGGACTTCAAAGATGTTTTGAACTCATGGACCATATGAGATGTTCCAGGAGTTGAAGTTAATATTTCAAGTAAATACCCGAGTTGAGAGATATGAAGTCTCTAACAAGTTCTATAGCTAAAAGATGGAGGAGAATCGCTCAACTAGTGAGCATGTGCTCAGATTGTCTGAGTACTACAATTGCTTGAATCAAGTGGGAGTTAATCTTCCAGATAAGATAGTGATTGACAGAATTCTCTAGTCACCATCACCAAGTTAGTAGAACTTCATGATGAACTATAATGCAAGGGATGAAAAAAAATGATTCCCGAGCTCTTCGTGATGCTGAAATCGACGAAGGTAGAAATCAAGAAAGAGCATCAAGTGTTGATGTTTAACAAGATCACTAGTTTCAAGAAAAAGGGCAAAGGGAAAGAAAGGGGAACTTCAAGTAGAATGGCAAGCAAGTTGTCACTCCCGGGAAGAAACCCAAAGCTGGAACAAAGCCTGAAACTGAGTGATTATATTGCAAAGGAAATGGTCACTGGAAACGGAAATACCCTGAATATTTGGTGGATAAGAAGGATGGCAAACTGAACAAGGGTATATTTGATATACAGGTTATTGATGTGTACCTTACTAGTGTTTATAGTAACCCCTGAGTATTTGATACTTGTTCGGTTGCTAAGATTAGTAACTCGAAACAGGAGTTACAGAATAAACAGAAACTAGTTGAGGGTGAAGTGACGATGTGTGTTGGAAGTGGTTCCAAGACTGATATGATCATCATCGCACACTCCCTATACTTTCGGGATTAGTGTTAAACCTAAATAAATGTTATTTGGCATTTGCGTTGAACATGAATATGATTTGATCATGTTTATTGCGATACGGTTATTCATTTAAAGTCAAAGAATAATTGTTGTTCTGTTTACATGAATAAAACCTTCGATGGTCATACACCCAATGAAAATAGTTTGTTGGATCTCGATCATAGTGATACACATATTCATAATATTGATGCCAAAAGATGCAAATTTAATAATGATAGTGCAACTTATTTGTGGCACTGCCGTTTGGGTCATATCGGTGTAAAGCGCATGAAGAAACTTCATAAAGATGGATTTTCAGAATCACTTGGTTATGAATCATTTGATGCTTGCGAACCGTGCCTTTTGGGCAAGATGACTAAAACTCCATTCTTCGGAACAATGGAATGAGCTACTGACTTATTGGAAATAATACATACCAATGTATGCGATCCGATGAGTGTTAAGGCTCGTGGCAAGTATCGTTATTTTCTAACCTTCACAAATGATTTGAGCAGATATGTGTATATCTACTTGATGAAACATAAGTCTGAAATAGTTGAAAAGTTCAAAGAATTTCAGAGTGAAGTGGAAAAATCATCGTAACAAGAAAAATAAAGTTTCTACGATCTAATCATGGAGACGGATATTTGAGTTATGAGTTTGGTCTTCATTTGAAACAATGTGAAATAGTTTCGCAACTCACGCCATCTGGAACACCACAATGTAATGGTGTGTCCGAACGTCGTAATCATACTTTACTAGATATGGTGCGATCTATGATGTCTCTTATCGGTTTACCACTATCGTTTTGGGGTTATGCATTAGAGACAGCTGCATTCACGTTTAATAGGGCACCATCTAAATCCTTGAGACGACACCGTATGAACTATGGTTTAACAGTAAACCTAAGTTGTCGTTTCTTAAAGCTTGGAGTTGCGATGCTTATATGAAAAAGGTTTTCAACCTGATAAGCTCGAACCCAAATCGGAGAAGTGCGTCTTCATAGAATACCCAAAAGTAACTATTGGGTACACCTTCTATCACAGATCTGAAGGCAAGTTATTCGTTGCTAAGATGGATCCTTTCTAGAGAAGAAGTTTCTCTCGAAAGAAGTGAGTGGGAGGAAAGTAGAACTTGATGAGGTAATTGTACCTTCTCCCTTATTGGAAAGTAGTTCATCACAGAAATCAGTTCCAGTGATTACTACACCAATTAGTGAGGAAGTTAATGATGATGATCATGAAACTTCAGATCAAGTTGCTGCCAAACCTCGTAGGTCTTCCAGAGTAAGATCCGCACCAGAGTGGTACGGTAATCATGTTCTGGAAGTCATGTTACTAGACCATGATGAACCTACGAACTATGAGGAAGCGATGATGAGCCCAGATTCCACGAAATGGCTTGAGGCCATAAAATCTGAGATATGATCCATGTATGAGAACAAAGTATGGATTTTGATTGACTTGCTCGATGATCAGCAAGCCATGTTAAATAAATAGATCTTCAAGAGGAAGACGGACACTGATAGTAGTGTTACTATCTACTAAGCTCGACTTGTTGTGAAATGTTTTCAACAAGTTCAAGGTGTTGAATATGATGAGATTTTCTCACTCGTATCGAAGCTTAAGTCTGTCTGAATCATGTTAGCAATTGCCACATTTTATGAAATCTGGCAAATGGATGTCAAAACTGCATTCCTTAATGGATTTATTAAAGAAGAGTTGTATATGATGCAACCAGAAAGTTTTTGTCAATCGTAAAGATGCTAACAAAGTGTGCAAGCTCCAGCAATCCATCAATGGACTAGTGCAAGCATCTCGGAGTTGGAATATATGCTTTGATGAGTTGATCAAAGTATATGGTTTTATACGGACTTTTTGGAAAGACCTGTATTTACAAGAAAGTGAGTGGGAGCACTACAACATTTCTGATAAGTATATGTGAATGACATATTATTAATTGGAAATGATGTAGAATTTTCTGGAAAGCATAAAGGAGTGTTTGAAAGAAGTTTTTGAAAGAAAGACCTCGGTGAAGCTGGTTACAAATTGAGCATCAAGATCTATATAGATAGATCAAGACGCTTGATAAGTTTTTCAATGAGTACATACCTTGATAAATTTTTTGAAGTAGTTCAAATTGGAACAGTCAAAGAAAGAGTTCTTGCATGTGTTGCAAGGTGTGAAGTTGAGTGAGACTCAAAACCCGGCTATGGCAGAAAATAGAAAGAGAATGAAAAGTCATTCCCTATGCCTCAGTCATAGGTTCTATAAAGTATGCTATGCTGTCAAAAAGACCTATTGTATACCTTGCTCTATGTTTGGCAAAGGAATACAATTTTGATCTAATAGAAGATCACTGGGCAGCGGTCAAGAATATCCTTAGTGAGGACTAAGGAAATACTTCTCGATTATGGAGGTGATAAAAGAGCCCGTCATAAAAGGTTACATCGGTGCAAGCTTTTACACCGATCCAGATGACTCTAAGTTTCAATCTGGATACATATTGAAAGTGGGAGCAATTAGCTAGAGTAGCTCCATGCAGAGCATTGTAGACATAGAATATTTGCAAAATACATACGGCTCTGAATGTGACAGACCCATTGACTAAAACTCTCTCACAAGCAAAACATGATCATACCTTAGTACTCTTTGGGTGTTAATCACATAGCGATGCGAACTAGATTATTGACTCTAGTAAACCCTTTGGGTGTTGGTCACATGACAATGTGAACTATAGGTGTTAATCACATACAGATGTGAATATTGGTGTTGAATCACATGATGATGTGAACTAGATTATTGACTGTAGTGAAAGTGGGAGACTGAAGGAAATATGCCCTAGAGGCAATAATAAAGTTATTATTTATTTCCTCATATCATGATAAATGATTATTATTCATGCTAGAATTGTATTAACTGGAAACATGATACATGTGTGAATACATAAGACAAACATATAGTCACTAGTATGCCTCTACTTGACTAGCTCATTAATCAAAGATGGTTATGTTTCCTAACCATAGACATGTGTTGTCATTTGATTAATGGGATCACATAATTAGGAGAATGATGTGATTGAGATGACCCATTCTGTTAGCCTAGCACTTGATCGTTTAGTATATTGCTATTGCTTTCTTCATGACTTATACATGTTCCTGTAACTATGAGATTATGCAACTCCCGTTTACCGGAGGAACACTTTGGGTACTACCCAACGTCACAACGTAACTGGGTGATTATAAAGGAGTACTACAGGTGTCTCCGAAGGTACATGTTGCGTTGGCGTATTTCAAGATTAGGTTTTGTCACTCCGATTGTTGGAGAGGTATCTCTAGGCCCTCTTGGTAATGCACATCACTATAAGCCTTGCAAGCAACGTGGCCAATGAGTTGGTTACGGGATGATGCATTATGTAAACGAGTAAAGAGACTTGGCGGTAACGAGATTGAACTAGGTATTGGATACCGACGATCAAATCTCGGGCAAGTAACATACCGATGACAAAGGGAACAACGTATGTTGTTATGCGGTTTGACCGATAAAGATCTTCGTAGAATATGTAGGAACCAATATGGGCATCCAGGTTCCACTATTGGTTATTGACCGAGAATAGTTCTAGGTCATGTCTACATAGTTCTCGAACCCGTAGGGTCCGCACGCTTAACGTTACGATGGCAGTCTTATTATGAGTTTATAAGTTTTGATGTACCGAAGTTAGTTAGGAGTCCCGAATGTGATCACGGACATGACGAGGAGTCTCGAAATGGTCGAGACATAAAGATTGATATATTGGACGACTATATTCGGACATCGGAAGTGTTCCGGACGTTTTTGGAGAAATCCGGAGTGCCGTAGGGTTACCGGAACCCCACATGGGCCTTGGTGGAAAGGGAGAGGGGCGGCCAGGGTGGGCCGCGCGCCCCCTCTCCCTCTGGTCCGAATTGGACTAGGGGGGGGGGCGGCGCCCCCCCTATTTCCTTCCCCCTCTCCCCCTTCCTTCCCCTCCTAGTAGGAGTAGGAAAGGGGGAGTCCTACTCCTACTAGGAGGAGGACTCCTCCTCCTTGGCGCGCCCACAAGGGCCGGCCGTCCTCCCCCTTGCTCCTTTATATACGGGGGCAGGGGGCACCCTAGGACACACAAGTTGATCTACGGATCGTTCCTTAGCCGTGTGCGGTGCCCCCATCCACCATATTCCACCTCGGTCATATCGTCGCGGAGTTTAGGCGAAGCCCTGCGCCGGTAGAGCATCATCATCGTCACCACGCCGTCGTGCTGACGGAACTCATCCCCAAAGCTTTGCCAGATCGGAGCCCGGGGATCGTCATCGAGCTGAACGTGTGCTGAACTCGGAGGTACTGTACGTTCGGTACTTGGATCGGTCGGATCGTGAAGACGTACGACTACATCAACCGTGTTGTCATAACGCTTCCGCTTACGGTCTACGAGGGTACATGGACAACACTCTCCCCTATCGTTGCTATGCCATCACCATGATCTTGCTTGTACGTAGGAAAATTTTGAAATTACTATGTTCCCCAACAGATACTTCCACCAAAAATAATTGCCCAATTGGAAAAAATCAGACGACAATGCATATGGAACAAGAAGACAGACAATGGTGAGAAATGCAACTCATTGGTAGCATGGCCTGATGAGGATATAGACCTGGGGTAGGGTCATTGGCCTGACCTATACGTTCTACCCAAGGTCACTACCCAAGAAGGCATGAAGGTCAAGAGACAACATGAGACCCCCTGGTCGAAGATGTCGAGTGCAATCCACTTGACATCATGTCACTCGGGAGTCTCCCTACCTTCTATCACTCGACCAACCAGAGAATCCCTCGACCTCCCGAAGACCAGGAATCACTCAGCGTGCAATGGACACACATTCACTCCGTAGTCTTTAAGGTCATTAACATCACTTAAGGCTGGCGTTACCAGTAACGCCACCACTTTATGTACATTATCTCCCTTGTAATGGAGGGCGGTAGAGGTCCTGGTGAACTCTATATAAGTCACCCTCCTCCTCTGAGACAAGGGTTTGCACCCCTTGTAACATCACACATATAATCCAATCGACCACCAAGACGTAGGGCTGTTACTTCCTCCGAGAAGGGCCTGAACTCGTAAAACTCATGTGTACACCTTCACCGTAGCTGAGATCTTGCCTCTCCATACCTACCCCCTTTTCTACTATCAGTCTTAGAACCACAACAGTTGGCGCCCACCATGGGGCAGGTGTCTTAGCGACTTATTGGTGAAGTTGCAAGTTTTTCCGATCATCATCATGGTTTCCGGTGGCGAGTTGGCTGAGGGTCGCGAGATCCGTCTCGGCGCGCTCGTTTTCGTCGCCGACGACTCGGCGTGGCTTCAGGAAGCTCCGCTTGACGTTGAGGCGCTCCCCATCCGGGGGGCGACACACTTTCGCGCGTGCGTTCGTGGCATCCTTCTTCGACAGCCGTTGACCCAGTATCAGTCGGCCCCGAGGGTATCTTCCCTCCCCGCTGTCTGCCGTCGCAAGCGATCCAGTCGATCGCGGCTTCAGCGGTGGGTGAAACACGTGGTGGCTCGACGTTCGGCCACCCATCAAGTCACGACAATCGAGCCCGACAAAACTCTCCACGGCTTGTTCGATCTGTCAACTGGCTCCGCGGAGACTGCATCCGAGTGCGATAGCAGTGATCCTGCGGCTGAAGTCCTAATGGTTGATGGTCCACGCGGCCCACTTGTCTTCCGTCGCGAAGACGACGAGGAGGGTGGCGGCGAACCGTCGCACGTCCATGAGGAATATCATCCCGAACCCCTCTCTTCACAGCAGAGGGAAGAACTTCGTCGCCGCAACATGGATGCGCTCCACACACCCATTGTTGGAGAAACCCCCGAGGCTCGGGCCTTGGAGGAGGAGCGCTTGGCTAATTTGGCTGAGCGCACTCGGCTGGAGAACCTGCAGCGCGCTCTCGACGAGCGAGCTCGGGAGCGGGTCCCTGAGTCCAGAACCGCCTCCATCTAAGGTATACCGTACTCCAATTCAGAACCTCACAGGTGCGGCCCAAATTGCAGAGTCGATCCAACCTTGCCAGTTGGAGGCTGGCCGAGGGTTGATGCAGTACTTTGGGCAGCAGGAGAGCAGAATACTGCAGTGTCTCAGTCGCGGAATAGGATCCACAGCAAATCTGTAGTAGCAGATACAGTTCAGTCGGCCCATATCCTAAGATCGCCCCTGCGGTGTGAAGGCCGTGAGCAGTATGATCGACAGTTCTACCGTGACAATCGTCATCGAGTGCTTACACCTCCTCCGAGGAGTGCGTCGTACGTGCCTCGGCAGAACAATGACAGACGCTGTCATAGTGACGAGCGCAGAGCTCCAGTCGACCCAAGAGCGACATGCTTCGATGTGAGATCCATTCTCGTTCAAGGCCTGGTCGACCGGAACAGAGCGCATAGAGAAGACCCTGGCAGAGATCGTCCGAGTGGCAGCAGATTGCATGTTTCAGGCCCAGAGTGTTTCAGCAGAGCCATCAGGGCAGCAGGGATTCCTCCCAACTTTAGGTTGGCAACCGGAGTCAGTAAGTTCGCTGGAGAATCCAAGCCTGAGACCTGGCTTGAGGATTATCGAGTGGCCGTGCAGATTGGAGGCGGAAACGATGAGATATCGATGAAGCATCTCCCTCTTATGTTGGAAGGGTCGGCCCGAGCATGGTTGACTCAGTTGACTCCAGGCAGTATTCACAGTTGGGAGGAGCTAGCTCGAGTGTTCGTAAGAACTTTTGAGGGCACGTGCAAGCGACCAGCAGGGTTGCCTGAGTTGCAGCATTGTGTGCAGAAGTCGAATGAGACTTTGAGGGAATTCATTCAGAGATGGACCACTTTGCATCACACCGTTGAAAATGTATCAGAGCATCAAGCAGTGTGCGCTTTCAAAGAAGGCGTCAAGTACCGAGAGTTGGTCCTGAAATTCGGTCGGACTGGGGATATGACTCTGACTCGGATGATGGAGATAGCTACCCGGTACGCTAATGGAGAAGAAGAGGATTGACTCCGTAGCGGGAAGAGTAAACCAGTCAGCCAAGAGGCTGGTGGGGGTAACTCCAGTCGGAAACAGAAGTGTAAGGCCGAGCCAACGGCACCCGGTGAGATTGCAGCAGTGGCTCAAGGAAAGTTTAAGGGAAAACCTAAGGGGGCCTGGCCCCCAAAGAAGGTAAAGGATCAAGTAGGAGATGATGTGCTGGATTTGCCATGTCACATCCACACAAAGAAAGATGAAGAAGGTAATCTGATTTACCCGAAGCATACCACTCGACAATGTCGACTCCTGATCCAGCAGTTCCAAGAGAAACAACCCAATGAGAAGGAGAAAGAGTCGGACAAAGATGAGGATGAAGCGGAAGACGATGGTTATCCCAAAGTCAATTCCACTATCATGATTTTTGCTGATGTTGAAGAGTCGGGTGAAAGTTATCAATAGAGAGGTGAATATGGTTGCTCCGGCGACAACGACCACGTACCTGAAATGGTCCCAGACAGCCATCACATTCGACCAGTCAGACCATCCTACTCGTGTAGCCACCCCCAGGAGGCAAGCGCTGGTGGTCGACCCAGTGGTCGGAGGCTCTCGACTGACTAAAGTGCTGATGGATGGTGGTAGCGGTCTGAATATCCTTTATGCTGAAACCTTGAAGGGGATGGGCATCCCGATGTCCAAGCTTAGCGAGAGCAATATGAGCTTCCATGGTGTTATCCCCGGAAAGAAAGCCGAATCACTCATCCAGATTGCTCTCGACGTGGTTTTCGGTGATTCCAAACATTACCGTAAGGAAAAGTTGACATTTGAAATCGTAGATTTACAGAGTGCTTATCATGCCATTCTGGGGAGGCCTGCGTACGCACGTTTCATGGCTCGACCGTGTTACGTGTACCTCAAGTTGAAGATGCCTGGTCCCAAGGGTGTGATCACAGTTACTGGCAATCGGTAGAAGGCAGAGGAATGCTTCCAGAAGGGTTCCAAAATTGCCGATATGCAGATGGCAGCTGTTGAACTTCAAGAGTATCAGAAGAATGCAGATCCAAGTGATCTACTCCGAGCCAAGAAGCTTGCCACAGATTCTGCATTTCAGTCGTCTGGTGAAACGAAGCCGATTCATATTCACCCGACCGATCCCAATGCCGCGCCGACTCATATATCAACGACACTCGACAGCAAATAGGAAGAAGCGCTCATCCAGTTCCTCCGTGAGAACTGGGACATCTTTGCATGGAAACCCTCTAACACGCCGGGTGTACCCAGAGAACTGGCTGAGCACCATTTGCGTGTCGACCCCAAGGCAAAGCTTGTCAAAGAGCACCTTCGACGGTCCGCCGTGCAGAAGAGGAAAGCGATTGGCAAAGAGGTGGCTCGACTGCTAGTAGCGGAGTTCATCCGAGAGATCTACCACTCCGAGTGGCTTGCCAATGTAGTCATGGTCCCTAAGAAGGACGATTCACTCCGTATGTGCATTGATTTCAAGCATATCAATCGGGCCTGCCCGAAAGATCACTTCCCTCTCCCCCGCATCGATCAGATTGTTGACTCGACTATGGGGAGTGAGCGCTTGTCTTTTCTAGATACATATTCCGGGTATCATCAGATCCGACTGTATGGTCTTGATAAAATAAAAACAGCCTTCATCACCCCATTCAGGTGCTTTTGCTATGTCACCATGCCATTCGGTCTTAAAAATCCTGGAGCCACATTCATGAGGATGATTCAGAAGTGCCTGCTCACCCAAATCAGTCGGAATGTGGAGGCATACATGGATGACATCATGGTCAAGTCTCGCAAAGGTTCCAACCTATTGACTGACCTCGCAGAAACCTTTGCCAACCTAAGGAGGTACGATATCAAGCTTAATCCGTCAAAGTGCACGTTCGGGGTTCCTGGAGGAAAGTTACTCGGTTTTCTCGTTTCCGAACGAGGGATCGATGCAAATCCAGAAAAAGTTAATACCACCCTCCGAATGAAACGCCCTGTGCGAGTGCATGACGTTCAGAAATTGACTGGTTGTTTGGCCGCCTTGAGTCGATTCATGTCTCATCTCAGTGTAAAGGCCTTGCCTCTTTACCGACTGATGAAGAAATCTAGTAAGTTCGAGTGGATTGAGGAAGCTGATGCAGCGTTTGCAGAACTCAAAACCCAGCTTTCCACCCAGCCGGTGCTTGCTACGCCAATCAGCAAAGAGCCTTTACTGCTTTATATTGCAGCCACTGGACAAGTTGTCAGCAGAGTACTCACGGTCGAGTGAGTAGAGGAAGGAAAAGCTTACAAGGTTCAGTGCCCAGTTTATTATCTCTCTGAAGTTTTGACTCCATCCAAGCAACGATATCCTCATTATCAGAAGCTTGTCTATGGAATATACATGACCATGAAGAAGGTTGCACATTACTTCTCTAATCACTCTATTACAGTCGTCAGTGACGCACCGTTGTCTGAGATTCTGAATAACAGAGATGCAACTGGTCGAGTGGCAAAATGGGCGATTGAACTCCTTCCACTGGACATCAAGTTTGAGGCAAAGAAAGCTATCAAGTCCCAAACAATCGCAGATTTCCTTGCCGAGTGGATTGAGCAGCAACTGCCGACTCAAGTTCACTCGGAACATTGGACTGTGTTCTTCGATGGCTCCAAGATGCTAAACGGATCAGGGGCTAGGGTAGTATTGGTGTCCCCCCGTGGAGACAAGCTTAACTACGTTCTCCAGATTCATTTTGATTCCTCCAATAATGAAGCGGAATATGAAGCACTTTTATACGGGTTGTGTATGGCCATTTTATTCGGCGTCCGTCGCCTCATGGTATATGGCGACTCAGATTTGGTGGTAAATCAAGTGATGAAGGAATGGGATGTCAGAAGTCCGGCCATGACTGGTTATTGCAATGCTGTTAGGAAGCTAGAAAAGAAGTTTGAAGGGTTGGAGCTTCACCATATACCCCGATTGAAAAATCAAGCTGCAGATGAGTTGGCAAAGATAGGTTCAAAGAGAGAAGCCATTCCCGCAATATGTTCTTGGAACATATTCATTCACCTTCAGTTCAGGAAGATCCTTTCACTGAAGAGTCGCCATAGCCCAAGGTGCCACAGATCCGACTGAAGTTGAAATCCCAGCCGTGGTCGACTTGGTCATTGTCGTGGAATTGTCACGTCAGATGTCCTCGTGAAAGGACTTAGTTGTGGAGCCATCGCAACTAGGAAGCTTGAAGGGGTTAATCGGGACAAAGGACACGAGAGGGTTTATACTAGTTCGGCCCCTTACGGTGAAGGTAAGGCCTACGTCTAGTTGGGTTGGTATTGATGTTTCGATGACCAGGGAGCGAGATATGCTATGCCTGGCTCTCGATGAGTTGTTTCTTTTCTTAAGCTGCCAGTGGGTCGTCCCCTTATATACACGGGTCGACGCCCTGCGGCTTACAGTCCCGGCCGGCTCATAAACAATGTCTGGCTCGGTGACTAGTTAAGTCTACCTTATGATACAAGTAATATTATTACAGCGGGTTACTACAACGAGCCTGAAGTCGCCTGCGGGCCTTAAGCTCTCTATGAACCGCCATCTTCATACTTTGTCTTGGGCTTCTCTCTGGTGAGTCCTCTTTGCGTAACCCGGCCCCTCCTGTGCGGCTTACACAAATAGTTATATCCCCAACATTAGGCCCCAGATTGATTTGAACTGGTTCATGTCAATCTTAAAATACCTTATGAACCGCCCTGCAGTCTTTTATCTTGCATGAAGGATTTTAAACCGCCGTGACGTCATCATCTAACCCCAGGTTAAATCTCTGTGATGTCATCTTCATTAAAGTTTTATTTTTTTATACCGTCACATCTTCAACGGATCTTTGTCTTTACTGATCATCCCGAGAATCGAGGCGCCAGAGCCGCTGGATAATGAATGTTATCTCCTCGTTTTTTGCACCCGCCCGGTCAGTCTTCCCTTATAAATAGAGCGACCTAGGTCTTCCCCAGTCGTCTTCTTCCTCTTGCCTCCTCCCGTGCTCTGCCGCTGCCACCGTCGACCCCCTCGTCGTCACCGACTCAGGCCGCTGCATCGACCTGACTCCGACTAGAGATTGACAGCGAACCTCAGCGGCGCATCTACATCTGTGAGCCCTTCTCATTTCCTTTCTCAGACCTGTGTTAGGTTCTTGCCAAGTTCATCGGTGTTCATCACTGCCTGACGCAAACCTTCTCTAGTTCTTTCCTCCAACACCCTATTTAGACCATAAAAATTACATAGAACTGCTGCGGTGCTTACTTGTATTGATCTCACGCAGGAATAGATCTCATTTCCCTTGCGTAGAACCCCTTTTCGAGTATATGAGCTTCTCTGCTTTGTTTTTAGGTCTAGGAAAATTTCTTTCCAGGGAAATATTTGGATCCAGAGAAATAACTGTCCTTTGTGAAACTTGTCTACATCACCCGGAAAACCTCCTCTGGTAAATGTCCTGAAATACAACTGTCGAGGTATCCGGCTTAAATAGATGATACAGAACCTTGACTGCTCCTCATGACCCAGAATTTTTTTGAATTACACTTGATACTTGTAGCGGCTTAAATATTGTTGCCCAGTCATCCTTATATCATTAGGCCCCTCATTAAGCCGCCACTTTAATCAAAATTTTCCTCACTGGTTAAAATTGAACCGGATCTTCTTGTTTTCCATAGGCCAATTGCTGTGATGGCTCCTAAGGCTACCAAGGCCCCTGTAACCTGCAATTGGGTTCCATCTACAGTGACCAATAGCAAACTAGCTGAGTTTGTAAAGTCTGGGCATCTGCCAAAAAAGGACGTCATGTCGTACCGTGCCCCTGACCCGTCTGAAGAAAAACCTCACCCCAAAGCCGGGGAAGTAATAATTTTTACTGATCATATGAGCCGTGGATTTTCTCCTCCCGGCTCAAAATTCTTCAGAGAGGTTTTGAACTTCTTTGACCTTAGACCTCAAGACATCGGACCCAATTCCGTGTCAAATATTTGTAATTTTCAAGTCTTCTACGAGGTGTATCTGGGTGAGGAGCCGAGTCTGCTATTGTTCAGGGAACTTTTTTACATGAACCAGCAAAATGAACGTGCCAACGGGCCCAGTCTTGAGCTTGGTGGCATCTCAATCCAGTGACGGAGAGACTGTCTTTTCCCTTATGCTGAGTTGCCGAGTCACCCCAAATCTTGGAACCAGACGCGGTTCTACTGTCAGGACACTTCTCCGGCTGATGAAAAACCTCTGCCCGGCTTTCGCACCCTGTGCCTTGAATCTAATCATCCGCAACCAGACAAGCTGACAACCCTTGAACGCGTGCCTCTTAACTCCACCATCAAGAAGATTAAAGCTCTATTGGGAAATGGTTTAAACGGCATCGATCTGGTCCGGGTCTGGGTCACTTGGCGTATACTTCCATTAAGCCGCCGTCCCGTCTTAATGTGTACTTATACTGGAGAAAAGACTGATCCGCAATGCCATAGCCCTGACGACTTACCAGATGACGTGGTGGATGCTACAACCCAGTCACTGCTGAAGGAGGGCACTGTGACGAACAACGCCTTCGGTTTACTTCCATTTTGCAAGAATAACCCGGCCCCTGCGGTAAGTTATCAATCATAACAATGTTTACGGATATATGATACCTTTCTTGATACTCATGATTCTTTAACTTTTTCCACAGGCTGGTGATGACTTTTGGAAAGCCAAATATGACCATGAAGCTGCCAAACAAGCCAGAACGACCAAGAAAGCTGAAAGGAAAGCCGCCAAGGTAGGAACCTCGAAGAAAAAGAAACCCAGCGCCTCCGACTTACTCAGATTGGAGGATAGCTCTTCGGATGAGGAAGAGGTAATCTTTAAATTTTCTTAAGTCCCTTGTTATCACCTGTCTGACATTTTATCCTTTCAGGAGGATACGGGGAACAGTCGAGCAGCTAATGAAGAGGTAACTATAATCTCCTCCGACTCAGAGCCTTTGCCAAAGCGAAAGACCCGAAGGGTGACCCGGAAAGTAAGATTTTCACATGCACTTGCTTATCAAGATCCTCAATTTATTTTGAAGCAACAACAGCTTGAGAACCGGAGGCAGACCCGGAACAACAAGGATGCAGAACTCTCCTCCGGCTTACCTGATGTAACCAGGAAACGTCGGACTGAGGTTATCTCCGATTTACGCTCTGTCTTACCTTTAGCAGGCTTAATTCGTCAACCTCTCAATTCATCTGACTCCAATTATCAGGATACCTCTCCTTCTTCTGGTGAATCCATGCAGTCAAATATGCCGACTTTCAAAACTGCTCCCGGGTAATGTAAACTTATGCACTTTTTACCTTACCCGTGCTTGCGTATTCATCCTTCTGCTTTTGTTAACAGTATGCAAGTGAAGCCCAGCAAACGGGCAAAGAAGAATAAGCCGTCCGAAGAACCGGTCGTGGCTGAACCGGTGATTAATGCATCTGCTCCAGACAGCGCTACCCATCAGCCGCCGCCTGACCCGGCTTCTGATATTCCAGTGCCGACCTCTGATCCACCTACCGAAGACATTCTCCACACAAGTGACCCGGAGACTCCTAGCCCAGTGAAGAGAAATGACCCGGAAGTTGAGATTGTGAAGTCCCAATTTGTTGAACCAGGGCGGCCTACAGTCCTTGCCAAATGTACTGCCAAGGAAGAGTTTGCCCAATGCCGAAAAGCCAAGCAGGACATTACGGATTATACTCACCTAAGCATTGGTGATATAGTCTCAGGCTATCTGAATCAAGTGCATAATAGCCGTGACCTGGAAGTTGACATGGTGAAACAAATACAGCATAAATCTGAGGTATAAACTTATACTTTTATCTGAGCCTTATATATACTGTACCAGCCCCCAAGTCTATTGCTTATGAACAAATACGCTGTAGACTTAGAAATCTACTTTTACTTGTTAACTTATCCGGCTTAAAAAGAATTTATTTAACCCGGTATAACATAAGGCCTTTAAATTTGCAATACACATTAGTCCCCAAGTGTCAAGTATCCTTACTTGTAAGGTGCTTGAGACTTAATATGTTTGACCCGGCAGGATAAAGTTAAAATTTCTTTCAGCATACATTAGCCCCCAAGTGCCAAGTATCTTTACTTGTAAAGTGCTTGGGACTTGAATGTTTACCTTACTAGAATCCTTACCATAACCCGGTGTCAATGCAGGCTGCCATAAGTCAATTTGAATCAGAGCTCGCTGCCCTGAAGAGTCGTCTGGAAACTCAAGAGCTTGAGACGCAAAAAGCTAACTCCAAATTTGAATTTAGTGTCTCTGAAAATGAGAAACTAAAGAAGAATTTTGAGTCGGAAAAGAAATTTTGGGCTGATGAAAAGGCTTCCCTGGTGACCCGGGCCGAAACAGCCGAAACAACTCTTGCAGAAGCAACAACCGAGCTGTCCAACTTAAAACAGCAAATATCCCAAATGGCCTCAGCCATCTTTGGTAAGTTATTGTGACACAGTTTTAACATGGCAACCGTACAATGACTATTGTAATAATTACTTCCGGCTTACCGTTATGCTTGTGCACATACAGGCTCCAGGAGTGTCAATCTGAAGCAGAACACGCTGATCAAGCTTAAAGCAGTTTACACGTTAGTGGAACAGCTATACTCCGGGACACAACGTGCCCTGGCGGTTGTAGATTTATCAACTCCACACCCCCGCCTTTTGTAAGATGTTTTGAAGAGCCTTGCCTTTCTACCTCAGCGGATCCAAGACTTAAGGCGTTCATCTTCAAGAGCCGGGGCCGTAGCTGCATTGAGCCGGGCAAAAGCATGGCTCCCAGAACTAGACCCGGCAGACCTTGCTCTTGGATATCCGAGTCTAAAGGAAGACGGCAATGCCTTTGATGATCATGACTTCCACGCCTGTGTTAAAGCCATACGTCCGGTGGCCACCCTTATTGGAAACGATACTGACCTCAGCAAGTATGCGTCGGCTTATGATAGTAACAACCGGAAAATCCCAAACGCTCCATATGATCAAATCAGCCTGATCCCTCCAATTCGTAAGCATACTTTTGCCCCTGAAGTGGACCCGGCCGGTTTAATAGATGATGAAGCTGAATTTGAAGCTTTGAGCGGCATTGATTGGGCTTCATCAACTTTCCAGGAAACAACAGCCGACGGAGAAGCGGAGAAGGGTAACCCGGAGCCTTCAAGCCCGCCGAAGGAGTGAATCACCAGGTGTTTGGCCAAAATACAATGCTTCATCTATTCAGACTCGGGGAGTCATGTAATAGGGTAGAAATAACTTCTTAATGCTCATCATGCCTTCGTGCATGCTCTTATCACTTAACGCTTTTCGTAAGCCGCCATGGCTGTATATTTCTGGCTTTTACTTCCTTGGCGTGTTAAATTTTGCTTGCCTTATTCTGCAATCCTTGAATGATCTTCCCGGCTCATATAATGTTCACCCGGTACTTAATAACCTGGGGTGACGAATATTAAACCGGCAAGACAAAAAACACCTTAAAATGCTTTCCACAAGGTATCAGAATAATCAAAATACTTTTACAGGCTCTGATTCGGATACGATCAGTAAACCGTTCCAAAGGGGTTAAGCTAAGATTCGGATACGATCATATAGCCCCAGTGGCGTGGCGATGCCAATCAAGTGGGTATCGACAGCTATGTTCTCTTTGGTTCGAATACGACCTATGTTTGAACAGGAAGCCCCCAAGTGACCATAGGATTTGTTTAATGACGCTGATTCGTATACGATCCACGTCAGACCTAAAGGGGTTAAGCTGTGATTCAAATATGATCAGGAAGCCCCCAAGTAGGCTTGGCAAGTATGCCGATCAAGTGGGTATCGACAGCTATGTTCTCTTTGGTTCGGATACGACCTATGTTTGAACAGGAAGCCCCCAAATGACCATGGCTAGATTCAGATATGATCATAAGCCGGACCAAAGGGAAAACCGGATTCAGATTTGATCCGGTCCCTATTGGTTGTTTCCACCACCTGTCAAAAAGGACATATACACTTTTTTGAGGATGAAAAAAGGACAGAGGTCCTGCTTTATTACTTTATATAATATCTACATCGTCTAAAATATATACATCTAAAGAGCCGGTGGCTTAAGTATAATAAGGCCGAAGATGGGCTATATTCCACGGCCGGCGGGTCTCCTCCGATTTACCTGAGTCCTTGTGCTCTCGAATATCGATGAGGTAATATGACCCATTGTGCAGATTCTTGCTGACCACAAAGGGTCCTTCCCAAGGAGGGGATAGCTTGTGCATATCAGTCTGATCCTGGATGAGCCGGAGCACTAAATTGCCTTCCTGAAATGTTCTGCTTCTGACCCGGCGGCTGTGATAACGACGAAGGTCTTGCTGGTAAATCACCGAGCGGGCTATTGCCAAGTCTCGCTCCTCATCCAACAAGTCAAGAGCCTCCTGTCGAGCCTTCTCATTATCAGCCTCAACGTAAGCCGCCACACGGGGTGAATCGTGCCGGATATCACTTGGCAGAACTGCCTCTGCTCCATAAACCATGAAGAAAGGCGTGTAACCTGTTGATCTGTTAGGCGTGGTGTTGATGCTCCACAACACCAAGGGCAACTCTTCCACCCAGCAACCCGGAGTCCGCTGTAAGGGGACCAAGAGTCATTGTTTGATACCCCTTAAAATCTCCTGATTAGCTCGCTCTGCTTGACCATTGGACTGAGGATGAGCAACAGCCGAAACGTCAAGCCGGATATGTTCCCGTTGACAGAACTCTTCCATGGCACCCTTGGAGAGATTAGTGCCATTATCAGTTATGATGCTATGTGGAAAACCAAAACGAAAGATCACCTTTTTGATGAACTGCACCGCTGTGGCCGCATCACACTGACTGACCGGCTCTGCCTCAATCCACTTTGTAAATTTATCCACTGCCACCAGGAGGTGCGTTTTTTATCCTTAGACCTTTTGAAAGGTCCCACCATGTCAAGCCCCCAGACTGCGAACGGCCAAGTAATTGGAATCATCCTCAACTCCTGAGCCGGCACATGAGCTCGTCTTGAGAACTTTTGACACCCGTCACATTTGCTAACAAGATCTTCTGCATCAGCATGAGCCGTCAGCCAATAAAAACCATGACGGAAAGCCTTGGCCACCAGAGATTTTGAGCCGGCATGATGACCACAATCCCCTTCATGGATCTCTCGAAGTATCTCTTGACCCTCTGCAGGCGACACACAACGCTGGAACGCACCTGTGACACTGAGATGATGTAACTCGCCATTAACAATTGTCATGGATTTGGATCGTCTGACAATTTGTCTCGCCAAGGTCTCATCCTCAGGCAGCTCTCCCCGGGTCATATAAGCCAGATATGGCAATGTCCAATCCGGGATGATGTGAAGTGCAGCCACCAACTGTGCCTCCGGGTCTGGCACTGCAAGCTCTTCCTCTGTAGGTACCTTGACAGAAGGATTATGTAAAACGTCCAGAAAGGTGTTAGGCGG
This sequence comes from Triticum aestivum, assembly GCF_018294505.1. NCBI lineage: Eukaryota > Viridiplantae > Streptophyta > Magnoliopsida > Poales > Poaceae > Triticum > Triticum aestivum. The sequence goes on from NC_057813.1 coordinate 246,876,014, forward strand.
CACCGGCTTACGCTGAGAGCCCAACCGGCTTAAAGCATCCGCCGCCTCATTCTTCCTTCTGTCAATGTGCTCCACCTGATACCCTTTGAAGTACCCAGCTACAGCATCAACTTCACGATGATAAGCCGCCATAAGGGGGTCCTTAGAATCCCATGTGCCTGAGACCTGCTGAGCCACAAGATCTGAGTCGCCCAAGCACCTTACCCGGCTTAAATTCATCTCCTTAGCCATCCGGAGACCATGGAGCAAGGCCTCGTATTCAGCTGCATTGTTAGTGCAAGGAAACATGAGCCGGAGCACATAACGAAATTTGTCACCTCGAGGGGAAGTTAAGACAACCCCAGCCCCTGATCCTTCTAACTGCCTGGACCCATCAAAATGAATAGTCCAATACGTATTGTCCGGCTTCTCCTCAGGTGCCTGCAACTCTGTCCAATCATTGATAAAATCCACCAACGCCTGAGATTTGATGGCAGTACGGGGCATATACTTTAAACCATAAGGCCCAAGCTCAATGGCCCACTTGGCGATTCGCCCTGTAGCTTCTCTATTCTGAATGATATCTCCCAAAGGAGCTGAGCTCACCACCGTTATAGGGTGACCTTGGAAGTACTGCTTCAGTTTCCGATTTGCCATGAACACACCATAAACAAGCTTCTGCCAATGTGGATACCTTTGTTTAGACTCAATGAGCACCTCGCTGATGTAGTAAACCGGCCGTTGAACCGGATGCTCCTTGCCTGCCTCCTTTCGTTCCACCACGATGGCAACACTGACAGCCCGTGAGTTAGCAGCCACATATAACAATAGCGGCTCTTTATCAATGGGAGCTGCAAGAACCGGTGGCTCAGACAACTGTCTCTTTAAATCCTCAAAGGCAGTGTTAGCAGCATCACTCCAGACAAAAGTGTCCGTCTTCTTCATCATCTGGTATAGCGGCAAGGCCTTCTCCCCTAACCGGCTTATGAACCGGCTTAAAGCAGCAACACGTCCCGCCAGGCGTTGAACATCATTGATACACGCCGGCTTAGCCAGAGAGGTGATCGCCGTGATCTTCTCCGGATTAGCTTCAATGCCTCTATTTGACACCAGAAAACCCAAGAGCTTGCCTGCAGGTACACCAAATACACACTTGGCCGGGTTAAGCATCATCTTGTAAACCCGGAGATTGTCAAAGGTTTCTCTCAAATCGGATATTAAAGTTTCCTTTTCTCTGGATTTCACCACGATGTCATCCACATAAGCATGAACATTGCGCCCAATCTGATCGTGCAAACAGTTCTGCACACATCGCTGATAAGTTGCCTGGGCACTCTTGAGCCCAAACGGCATAGATACATAACAGAAGGCCCCAAACGGAGTGATGAAAGCTGTCTTCTCCTGGTCCTTAACTGCCATCTTGATCTGATGATAGCCAGAGTAAGCATCCAAAAAGCTCAAACGTTCACAACCTGCCGTAGCATCAATGATTTGATCAATACGGGGGAGTGCAAAGGGATCAGCCGGGCAAGCCTTGTTTAAGTCCGTGTAATCCACACACATCCGCCAAGTGCCGTTCTTCTTGAGTACCAGCACCGGGTTAGCCAACCACTCTGGATGAAAGACTTCGACAATAAACCCGGCCGCTAAGAGCCGGGCCACCTCTTCTCCAATGGCTGCTCGTCTCTCTTCGTTGAATCGTCGGAGAAACTGCCTGACCGGCTTATACTTTGGATCAATATTGAGAGTGTGCTCAGCGAGTTCCCTCGGTACACCCGGCATGTCAGAAGGTTTCCATGCAAAGATGTCCCGGTTCTCACGGATGAACTCGATGAGCGCGCTTTCCTATTTAGGATCCAAATTGGCACTGATACTGAACTGCTTAGAGGTGTCCCCGGGGTGAAGTCAACAAGCTTTGTATCAGCGGCCGATTTAAACTTCAACGCCGGGTCGTGCTCTGTAGTTGGTTTCTTGAGGGAGGTCATATCCGTCGGGTCAACATTGTCTTGATAAAATTTGAGCTCCTCCGCGGCACAGGCCGTCTCAGCGTAAGCCGCGTCGCCTTCTTCGCATTCCAAGGCCACCTTTCGACTCCCATGCACGGTGATGGTGCCCTTGTAACCCGGCATCTTGAGCTGTAAGTAAACATAACACGGCCGGGCCATGAACTTAGCATAAGCCGGTCGCCCAAATAGAGCGTGATACGGGCTCTTGATCTTGACCACCTCAAACGTCAACTTCTCAGCCCTGGAATCATACTCATCTCCAAAAGCCACCTCTAATTCAATCTTACCAACTGGGTAAGCTGACTTACCTGGGACCACCCCGTGAAAAACAGTGTTGGACGTCCTCAGATTCTTCTCAGTTAACCCCATACGCTGGAAGGTCTCATAATAGAGGATATTGATGCTGCTACCTCCGTCCATGAGTACTTTAGTGAATTTATATCCACCAACCTGGGGTGCTACAACCAAGGCTAACTGACCCGGATTATCAACTCGTAGCGGGTGATCCTCCCTGCTCCAAATGATAGGTTGCTCTGACCATCTCAAATAACGAGGGACCGCCGGCTCAACCGAATTTACAGCCCTTTTATGAACCTTCTGGTCACGTTTGCATAAGCTAGTGGTGAACACATGGTATTGCCCACCGCTCAACTGTTTCGGTTGGCTCTGGTAACCCGACTGCTGCTGCGGTTGTCCTCCCTGACCAGCTTGCTGTTGATTATTTCCACCCGGTTGTCCCTGAAAACCGGAATTTGAACCGCCACCCGGGCCATGAAAGCCGCCGGCCCCTGAACCGCCACCAGGTCCATGACCACCATCGAAGATATTGGAATTTTTAAACGCCTTCATGATCGCACAATCTTTCCACAGGTGAGTAGCGGGGTGCTCCCGGGTGCCGTGTTTCGGACAGGGCTCGTTGAGTAGCTGCTCAAGAGATGGACCTGACCCGCCGGTTCGAGGCCACTTACCCTTGCGTCTCTGATTGTTACCCTGTGTACTAGCGTTAGCCACAAGCTCCGGACTACCGTCCGCCTTACGCTTATTGCCGCCTTGATTCCCCGGGTTATGCTGTTGACCTTTTCCATTACCGTTCCTTTTACCCTTCCCTGTTTTCTCATCGTCAGACGCAGGGTCCTTGGTATTATCAGAATCGGCGTATTTGACTAAAGCCGCCATCAGCGTTCCCATATCGGTGCAGTCACGCTTTAGGCGTCCCAATTTCTGCCTCAGCGGCTCAAAGTTGCAATTTTTCTCCAACATGAGGACTGCAGAGCCGGCATCCATCTTATCAGATGAATGAATTATCTCCTTGACCCGGCGTACCCAATGGGTGGTGGACTCACCCTCCCCCTGCTTACAACTTGTCAAGTCCACGATTGACATGGACTGCTTACAGGTGTCTTTGAAGTTCTGGATGAACCGGGCCTTTAACTCCTCCCACGAACCAATGGAATTGGGTGGTAAACCTTTTAGCCAGGACCGGGCCGTTCCATCTAACATCATGGTGAAGTATTTAGCCATTGCCGCGTCGCTAACCTCCAACAGCTCCATGGCCATCTCATAGCTCTCAATCCATGCTCCGGGTTGTAAGTCGGCCGTGTAATTCGGCACCTTCTGAGGTCCCTTGAAGTCCTTAGGCAGGCGCACGTTGCGCAAAGCCGGTATCAAACAAGGAACTCCACCGGTTCTGGTGGCTACTCCCAACTCAATAGAAGTCGTTGGGTACTCCGGGATGTCCTGATGAGCCGTCAGCTGAGCCGCCTGTTGAGCCGCCCGCTCGTTCTCCTGACGTATTCGGTCTTGCACCGGGTTATAGCCCCCATGTTGGTTACGGCGTTGGGCGTTGCTTGATAAAGCTTCGGACTCCATGTGCCTGCTGTAACTCGGGCTCCGGTTCTGACGAGGCGGCGCTAACCAAGGCGGAGGGGTTGAATGAATCCTATCCCGGCTGTAAGAATAGGTCTCCTGCTGAGCCAGGGCCGTCTGGACAAGTTCCCTGATCCTCCGGGTCTCCACTGCTGTTGGATCATCACCGTCCACCGGAAGAGCTGCTAAACGCGCTGATGCTGCGATTAAATTCTCCATGGGGTTGGAAAAGTGACCCTCCGGTATTGGTACATAACGCGGCGGTGCCATGCTCATATGAGGAGGTGGCATCTCCTGACGCTGAGCCGGTCCTCCCGCTCCGGGTGTCATAAACTGATTGGCATTGGGCGGGTTACTTGGGCCGGCCCCTGGTGTGGCAAAAAGAACCCTAGGATCGTAATTCGGAGGCAACCGGGATTGGGCCTTCTGGTGTCTCCTCCTCATTACTTCATTGGACGCGTTTAAACTCATTGTGAGCTGATAAGCCTCTGACTGCAACCGCTGTGCCCGGGCGTCGAGAGCCGCCCGCTCCGTAGCTAGCCTAGTATCCTCAGCTGCTAAGGCCTCCTTGGCTTGAGCTATCTCCTCGCGTACCTGTGCTACCTCCGCGTCATGCTCATCTTTGTTTGCAGGGATAACCGTGGCGGTTAACAGGGTCGTAAGCTTGTCCATGAGGTCTATCAGCACTTGAGCCGGCGGACGCACAGGGCCTCCTGCCCTGGCTGCTCCTAACCCGGAAGTAATTGCGGCCGCGGCTGTAGAGTTTTGTCCGGGTTGAGTCCCAGCCATAAAGACTCCTGCCCAATTTGGCGGCTCACAGAGGTCCGGAATACTAAGGCCATCGGAACAGCCCCCGAGCGCACCATCTTGAACTTGATACAAAGAATCTGTTGAACCGGTGGACGAATCACCGTCAGAGGGGACGGCCGTCTCACCACCATCTTCAGGGCCTTCAGAAAGCTCTTCTCCGTGGACGCAGCCCACAAAGACACGCTTCATGCCGGGTTGAACTCGGGCGGGTTTCGCACGCTGAGCCGTCTCGACAAGGTCGGTGCAGTTGTCCGGCTCAGGCCCCGGCTCACCGATCCGGCCGATGAAGACGTGGATCCCTCCGAAAGGGGACCCGGTACCCGTACTCAATTGAGCCGGCGTCGGGGCCCCAGCCTTCGTCGTCGATGTAGATCTTGCCGCGACGACTCTTGGTCATCCGGCCCACTACGTATCCCTTGAGCCCTTCGAAGTTGCCCTTCAAGAACTCAAATCCACCGTGCGCTGGCCCCACGGTGGGCGCCAACTGTCGTGGAATTGTCACGTCAGATGTCCTCGTGAAAGGACTTAGTTGTGGAGCCATCGCAACTAGGAAGCTTGAAGGGGTTAAACGGGACAAAGGACACGAGAGGGTTTATACTAGTTCGGCCCCTTATGGTGGAGGTAAGGCCTACGTCTAGTTGGGTTGGTATTGATGTTTCAATGACCAGAGAGCGAGATACGCTATGCCTGGCTCTCGATGAGTTGTTTCTTTTCTTAAGCCGCCAGCGGGTCGTCCCCTTATATACACGGGTCGACGCCCTGTGGCTTACAGAGTCCCGGCCGGCTCATAAACAATGTCCGGCTCGGTGACTAGTTAAGTCTACCTTATGATACAAGTAATATTATTACAGCGGGTTACTACAATGGGCCTTAAGTCGCCTGCGGGCCTTAAGCTCTCTATGAACCGCCATCTTCATACTTTGTCTTGGGCTTCTCTCTGGTGAGTCCTCTTTGCATAACCCGGCCCCTCCTGGGCGGCTTACACAAATAGTTATATCCCCAACAGTCATGGAGGTTTTGGTCATTACACCCGACTAGACGGTGCTGTACATTGCATACATTCTTAGGAAAGAACTTCCGGAGGAGGAAGAAGAGGCTCGACAGATCGTCCGGCGATCTAAGGCCTTTACTGTGATAAAGGGGCAGTTGTTCAGAGAAAGTGCAACTGGAGTCTGCCAGAAGTGCATCACGCCAGAAGAAGGCCGAGTGATCCTCAATGATATTCACTCGGGGACCTGTGGTCACCACACGTCCTCTCGGACCATCATGGCCAAAGCATACCGAGCTGGATTTTACTGGCCGCGGGCCAATGAGATGGCTAAGGAAATAGTGGACAAGTGTGAAGGCTGTCAGTTTTACTCCAACATGTCTCACAAACCTGCATCAGCTCTGAAAACAATTCCGCTCGTCCGGCCTTTTGCCGTCTGGGGATTGGATATGGTTGGGTCTCTGAGGACTGGCAGGAGTGGATTTACTCATGTGCTGGTGGCAGTCGACAAATTCACCAAATGGATCGAAGCCTAGCCCATTAAAAACCTTGTAGCAAGTACAACTGTGAGTTTCATCAGGGAACTGATATTCAGATATGGCATCCCACACATCATCATCACAGATAACGGCTCGAATTTCGATTCCGAAGAGTTCGAAAACTTTTGCGCCTCCCAAGGCATGAGAATTGACTATGCTTCGGTCGCTCATCCTCAGTTGAATGGGCAGGCCGAGCGGGCAAATGGATAGATTCTCAAGGGACTGAAATCCCGGTTGATGCGTGACCTGAAGCATGCAGCAGGGGCTTGGGTCGACGAGCTCCCATTGATACTTTGGGGATTGAGGACAACCCCTAACCGGTCGACTGGAAGGACTCCATTCTTCTTAGTTTACAGAGCCGAAGCCGTACTCCCGAGTGATTTGCTCCACAACTTGCCCCGAGTCGAACTCTTCTCAGAAGAGGAAGCAGAGCAGGCTCGGCAAGATGTTCTCGATCTCCTAGAAGAGGAAAGAGAGATGGCCTTGATCCAGTCGACCATTTATCAGCAAGACTTGCGTCGATTCCATGCTAGAAATGTAAGCGGCCGGGCATTTCAAGAGGGAGACCTGGTTCTTCGACTGGACCAGCAGAGACCACACAAGCTCGCTCCTGCTTGGGAAGGCCCTTTTGTCATCACCAAAGTGCTCCACAATGGAGTGTATCGTCTCTTCAACGTCGAGCATAATAAAGATGAGCCACGCGCCTGGAATGCGGATTTACTCCACCCTTTTTACTCTTAAGTATTTAGAACTGATGAGATGTAATAAGAAGTACCCTTTTGGTTTGATTATCAAAAGACATGATTTTACAGTCTTCCGAACGATTGTTGCTCATTTTTTACATGTTTTAAAAAATCCTACCGAGTGGTGAGTCTGTCTCTCACTCGGGGGCTTACCCGTGAATCCGTTTCGCTTAAGTAATAAAAATTCTGCCGAGTGATGAGCCTGTCTCTCACTCGGGGGGCTTAGTTGTGAATCCGTTTCGCCTAAGTAATAAAAATCCTGCCGAGTGGTGAGTCTGCCTCTCACTCAGAGGCTTAGCTGCAGTCCAGTACTCGCCTAAGTAATACAAAACCCTACCGAGTGGTGAGTCTGCCTCTCATTCGGAGGCTTAGCTGCAGTCCAGTACTCGCCTAAGTAATACAAAATCCTGCCGAGTGGTGAGTCTGCCTCCCACTCGGGGGCTTAGCTGCAGTCCAGTACTCGCCTAAGTTTAAAAAGTCCCATCAAACGGTACGGGCCAGCCATGATCCCCCCCGGGGTTGCACCGTCAAGAAGAAGGATGAGATTGTAAGAGCAATATTCCGGCTCGGGGGCTTAGCTGCAGTCCAGTACTCGGCTAAGTTTGAAAAATCCTACCGAGTGGTGAGAAATCCTCCCACTCGGGGGCTTAGCTGCAGTCCAGTACTCTCCTAAGTTTGAAAAATCCTACCGAGTCGTGAGCAATCCTCCCACTCGGGGGCTTAGCTGCAGTCCAGTACTCGCCTAAGTTTGAAAAATCCTACCGAGTGGCGCGCAATCCTCCCACTCGGGGGCTTAGCTGCAGTCCAGTACTCGCCTAAGTTTGAAAAATCCTACCGAGTGGCGAGCAATCCTCCCACTCGGAGGCTTAGCTGCAGTCCAGTACTCGCCTAAGTTTGAAAAATCCTACCGAGTGGTGAGCAATCCTCCCACTCGGGGGCTTAGCTACAGTCCAGTACTCGCCTAAGTTTGAAAAATCCTACCGAGTGGTGGTCAATCCTCCCACTCGGGGGCTTAGCTGCAGTCCAGTACTCGCCTAAGTTTGAAAAATCTTACCAAGTGATGAGCAACCCTTCCACTCGAAGGCTATGCAAAGTGCGGATCGACCACGATCACCACTCCAGAATTGTACCATCAAGAAGAAGGACGAGATTGAGCGTGTCTGTCTTGGCTCTGAGGCCACCGACTTCTATGGTCAGGTTCTCCTTGTCCTTCCTCAACTGCTCGACTTCCTAATTAGCTTCCGAGATGGTGGCCTTGAACTTCGCGTTCTCCTCCAATTTGCCGACTGAAGCCAGCTTCTGGTCTGCAAGCTTCGTCTTCTCACGTGTTTCCTTCTGAGTAGCGGCAAGGTCTAGGTCCTTCTTCTCCAAAGCCTCCTTCATCCTCTCTAAAGAAACAACATTCTTCAGACAAGCCTGAAGTTGGCGATTTTCACTACGCACATCTGCTTGTGTGAAATCACTCGGTTCAAAGAGACTGAAAGAAAAACTAGTGTGAAGTGCGAGCTACAAAGCAGACAAAACAGTCGAATGATTACCTCCCATGATGGTTGTTTCTTCTTGAGCAGTCTTGAGATTCTTCTTTGCCAGTTCAAGGTCAAGTTCAACGTTGATATGGTTCTTCTTTAATTCGGTGAGCCGAGCTCCAAGATCACAAGACCTCTGCAACCAGCAAGAGAGACATGCCAGTCGACAGAAATAAGAGACAGTGACGGAGAAACATTACTCTAAGACTACTGCCGAATCAAATATTCAACAGTAGTCTTGGGGACTACACCCAGTGGGTGGACTTAGCGTGCCCCCACTGGATCAGATCAATACTCAGCAAGGCCTGCGCAGCATGAGTTCAAAAAAAAAGAGCAAGAGAATATATCATTAGGCCTCAGTCGACTGCCAGTAGTCGACCATGGTCTCGGGGACTACACCCAGTGGGTGCACTCAGCGTGCCCCCACTGATTCGAACATTTTACTGGGACTCGACTCGAGGCGAGCGGAGTTGAAGATTCCCTAAATTCTAAACAAAGGAATACCCCAGTGGGTGATCAGATATAAAGCAACACTCAAAAGTTCAGTCGGAATTTTGCTTACCTGAACATTGGTCTGAAGGGCAGTGCTAGCATTGTAAGCTACCTGGCTAGCCTCATGCATCACTTTCACCTGCTCCATGACAAGGTTCACCTGACGAAGAGCTTCCCTAGTGGCACCCGCCGAGTCATCTGGAGTTTGATACGTAGCAAAGAGTGATGGCTGCAAGGTGGTTGAAGCAGTTACCGGGTCGGACGAGTGGAGTTGCACCGGTGCAGCAGGAGTCTGTGCAGTCGATCCTGATGGACAATCAGTCATCAGCGGGTTGGCGAATGTGACGCTGGTCCGAACCGGCCCTTTGGACCGTTCGACCACCACCTCAAGCGCCGGTGTCGACTGAGGGACTTGGATTTCAAGCCTCCTCCTGCTTGAGCGTCCACTCTTCTTCCTCCTCTCCTGTAGGGGCGCTTCTTCTTCCTCGTCATCAGGGAGCACAACGATCTCTTGCGGAGCTACAGAAAGAGAGAAGTATCAAATTTTCAGTTGATTGACTGCCCACTCGACTAAATGAAACTTGGTCGAACAAACTTACCAGCCCGGGAGGTGGCCTCCTCATCTCCTGGTGCCTTATCAACATCCATGTCAGTAGCAGCAGAGGTGGGTCTGGAAAGATGCGTAATCCGATCGGTCAGAACAGAAACGTCAGTCGGTATGTATAAGCACAAGTATGTTACTCACCCCGAAGCCACTTGGACGTCCATCTTGATCCACGGCAAAGTCTTCCGAGTATTGGGAGGGGCGACTTTGAGCTTCTTGGCGGTCTTCTCTATCAGTTCCGGAGTCGACATCCGAGTGCGCTTCTGAGCGTGAGTACTCGGAGCCACGCTCTTCCCACGCCCGCCCGTCGGGTCGTGTTGCTGCTTTGATCGGTGCTCGGAACGCGGCGGCGAGTCGACCTCTTCCTCGTTGTCCGAGTCCTTGCTCTCCTCCTCATCCTCTCCATCCGAAGATTCCCATTTGCCACTCTCGTCTACACTAGCCTCCTCCTCCTGGCCCTGCTCCAGGGCTTGTTCACCGTTGGGCATTGAGTACATTTCAGTGAAGACCCACAAGATGAAAAATCAAGCAAAAATCAGTCGACATCGAATGCAGTCGGAACTTATGCGCCAAGCAGTCAGAACAAAAAGGCATACCTTGTCGGGTGGATTGTTGTCTCTGAAAGGAATAACTCGCCTGGATCCCCTGGGATTGTCCTGATTGCCTGTGATACTCCTCAACTACATGGCCATAGTCTCGGATGACACTTCCACTGGATGGACCCGAGCGGTGTCTTCAGGTCCAGAGTACAGCCACATAGGATGATCGTGGGCCTGGAGAGGCTGGATGCGTTGACTGAGGAACACTTCCAGCAGGTCCAGGCCGGTAACACCTTCACTGATAAGCTGAACCACTTTCTCTACCAGCATCTTCGTCTCCACATTCTCAGCCGCGGTCACTTTGAGTGGAGAAGGAGTTTGGACGCGGTCGAATGTGAAGTGAGGGAGGTTTGTCAACTGACCTGGAGATGCCTGGTCCTGAAAGTAGAACCAGGTCGACTGCCAACCCCTAACCGATTCAGGGAGAGTCATCCCAGGGAAAGAGCTCCTATGACTTTTCTGGATACCTAAACCCCCACACATCTGGATGACATTGGTCTTTGAGTCACTCGACTTCGCCTTTTTGACCAACTGGGATCGGATGGTGAAGATCTGTTTGAAAAGACCCCAGTGCGGTCGACACCCCAAGAAATTTTTGCACATTGACACAAAGGCGGCCAGATACGTGATGGTGTTAGGGGAAAAATGGTGGAGTTGAGCGCCGAAAAATTTCAAGAACCTCCGGAAGAAAGGATGCGGGGGAAGCAAAAAACCGCGGTCGACGTGGGTGGCGAGCAGAACGCACTCACCCGGTCGAGGCTGAGGATTCATCTCCCCCTCCGACAGCCTTGCCGCTCCCTTGGTGATTATCCCAGACTCCGCCAGCTCGTCCAGATCCTCCTGCCGAATCGAAGACCAGATCCAATCACCCTGGATCCAGCCCGGCAGCAGCCCCGCGCGCGATGACGACCCACATTACTGTTTTTTGCCCTTCGCCACCCCCTTCATCTTCTTTGCGCGCTCTAGCGCCGCCGTATTGTCCTTCAGCATGGCGGCGGAGTGGCGTCGTCAAAACAGAAGAGCTGGGCGCGTCGGAGAAGCGGAGGAGGAAGAAGAAAGAAAGGGTGCGCACAGTGCAGACGCCTCGGTCCCGTCACCTTATAAAGGGCTATTTCCGAGTGGCTGACGCGTGGGACCAGGCAACCTGTCGAATCCCGCAATAGTCACGAGCAGCGTACGGGCCAAAAAGGCAGCACAAAAATCGAGGCATCGCTGTTTATCCGCTCCGCCTGCTTCGGCACTCCCCGTCCCGCGCACTTCCCCGAAATTTCGTATTCCGCGAAATCTGGGATACGCAGCAGTCAATCGCACCCAAGATCCTGCATTCCAATACAACACTCGACAAATGACGCTGCAAGTTCAGTCGATGACTCCCTGAATGGATCAAGGTGACTGAATCGACACTGAAGTACCAACGCGAGTCTTCCACCTTGCAGAAAATGTTCGCGAAGGCACAAGATTTAGAGCAAGTTCAACTCCAACCTAACTTCCACTCGAACTTTAATCCATTCGGGGGCTACTAATGAGGATACAAACCTGGGGTAGGGTCATAGGCCTGACCTATACGTCCTACCCAAGGTCACTACCCAAGAAGGCATGAAGGTCAAGAGACAACATGAGACCCCCCGGTCGAAGATGTCGAGTGCAATCCACTCGACATCATGTCACTCGGGAGTCTCCTTACCTACTGTCACTCGACCAACCAGAGAATCACTCGACCTCCCGAAGACCAGGAGTCACTCAGCGTGCAATCGACATAGATTCACTCCGTAGTCTTTAAGGTCATTAGCAACACTTAAGGCTGGCGTTACCAGTAATGCCACCACTTTATGTACATTAACTCCCTTGTAATGGAGGGCGGGAGAGGCCCTAGCGAACTCTATATAAGCCACCCTCCTCCTCTGATACAAGGGTTCACACCCCCTGTAACATCACACATATAATCCAATGGACCACCGAGACGTAGGGCAGTTACTTCCTCCGAGAAGGGCTCGAACTCATAAAACTCGTGTGTACACCTTCACCATAGCTGAGATCTTGCCTCTCCATACCTACCCCCTTTTCTACTGTCAGTCTTAGAACCACGACATGGCCCATGGTCTGTCACCCAAAAAAGAGTGGAGGTCTAGGGATTCATGACCTACATGTGCAAAACGACGCCCTGTTGCTCAAGCTCCTACACAAGTTCTACAATCAACATGACACTCCTCGGGTTAACCTAATCTAGAATACATACTATACAGATGTTGTCCCCGTTGCAACAGAACCCTGCGGCTCCTTTTGGTGGCGAGATCTCATCCAGTTAATGCCTATCTACCGAGGGGTGACCCTAACCAATGTACACAATGGCACCACGGCCCTGTTCTGGAAAGATGACTGGAACCACTCTACATACAAGGAAAAATATCCAAGAGCTTACTCCTACTGCAAAACTGGAGATACTTCAGTCTAGGCCTTCCTCAATACGAATGATCTGGCCATGACCTTTCATCTCCCACTCTCAGTACAAGCCCACGATGAGCTGAGACAGATTCAAAGTGAGCTGGCTAACGTGGAACTGACTAATGAGAATGACACTTGGACCTACTGTTGGGGTGCACACAACTTCAAAACAACATCATACTACAGCTACTACTTCAGAGAGGTGACGACACATGTTGCTTTCAAATGTCTATGGAAATCTAAGTGCACGGCCAAGATTAAGGTCTTCAGGTGGCTACTGCTATCTGACCATCTCAACACAAGGAACATGCTGAAGAGGAGACACTACAATATTGGGACCAATCTGGACTGTCTGCTTTGTGGTCAACACATTGAAGAAACGGTGGAACATCTCTTCTTCCACTGCACTTTTAGTCAGTCTTGCTGGAGGATCCTAAATATTACTTGGAGTGATCACCAACATCGCCTCCTGCTTGTTGAAGGCTTAAAAGCGAGACACAACCGCAAAATGATCATGGAGATTTTCCTTCTGGCAGCTTGGAGCATGTGGAAAGAATGCAACAACAATCACTTCAGGAAGGTATTGCCTTGCGTGGACTCGTCGAAAAGAAGATTCAAAAATGATTTTCACGACCTCTTACACAGATTGCCTGACCACAAGAAATAGCTTGTGCATGATACTCTGGCATCAATACATTGATTCTACCTATAGAGGAACCCATGTGGGTCCATTGTTAAGGATTACATCTCTAACTTGTAACTTGACTATGTAGCCTCTCCCCCCCCATACTGTGTATATGTAACAAACTTTTGAGATGAGGTAATATACAAGCAGTAAGAGCCTTTCCTACTGTCCTAACTTTCAATAATAATAATAATAATAATAATATATTTAGTTGAGTTGGAGGAGAGAGAAGAGAAGCGGGCTACTGATTAACAACCGATTGTAGTACGTGCTCCTAGACACTTTGTGAGAGAGGAAGATGGACCATGTATCAACAAAGTAGCACATATTATATGTAACTATTGTACTTGTCGGCTACTACCTCCGTCCTGGTTTATTGTTCTCCATTGTATTTTGTGTCAAATTTTGATTAGAAATTTAACTAAAAAAGTTAATGCATGTCATAAAAAATAATAGCATTTGAAACTATGTTCCATTACAAATCCAACGATATATTTTTTGGTGACATGCATTAACATTTTGTTAGTTAAATTTTGGGTCAAAATTTTGAACAAAATACAAATGGGACCAGTAAATCAGGCTGGCGGTAGTATAAGATTGGTTATAGATGATGTGGCAAGATCATATAGCCAGCAGCGGGCTATACTATTAAGAGCAAGTACAATAGTGGGCTATAAGCCCGCTTACATGGCACTTTGCCTCTGTGGAGGAGAGAGACACGAAAAAAATGAAGGGGTGGGCTCTCATGCAAGAGCCAAGTTCTATGTGTGCTCCTATGTAAAAGCATGTAATGAGAAGAAATATATAGAGAGAAAGTGAAAAAAGTTGTGGGTTTATAGCCAACTCTATTGTATGAGTAATTAATATTGCTAACTCTTGATGACATGGCATGTCTATATAGCCAGCATTTGGCTATATTATTAACCATGCTCTAATCATGCTCTTACATGCATTTAGAAAAAAGACCACTCCATCTTGGTTATTAATAAGTTCATTGCCAGTACGAGATCAGGAATTAATAACTACACCAACAACAAGAACCAACACGTTCAGAGTTCCAGATCCTAGCATGTCTGCGGAACCGAATTTGAGCTGAATATTCATTTCTGATCCTAGACTCATCTTCTTGAGATTCAACTTTATGACCATCTAATTTGCCTTGAGATGATCGATCGGGTGGTCCGAACAGTTGACACAAATATAAACAGAATTGATAAAAATTCGATGTCAGTTTCTTTGGATTTTTAAACAAATGTCTTACTCGTCGTTAGATGAAATGCACCAATCTTAAAGCTGGTCTTGGGGCCACATCATCCCAGCGAAAGCATTTGCTCCATGTAGCAGATAGCGCAAACGAGCGATAAACTCTTCCTCGGTGGCTCGGCTTTTCCATTTCCCCTCTCCCCTCTCCCTCACTTTACTCTGTCACTCACTCTTCCCCTACCGTACCAACCGATCGATTGATGCCCACGCTGCACAGAGGAGATTCAATGCCATCTAACGGTTGTGATGGGGAGGACGTGGTGCCTGAGAGTTTGGAGGATGATGGCAGAGCTGGCGTTGGGGGGGGGGGCGATGAGCGGCGCACATGAGGCGGTCGTGATGCAAGGAGATTTGGAGTGTCCTGCGCTGTTGCCGGTGATGCATGGTCATGGCCAAGAGCCGCCGCGCCCGATCTTTGGAGACCCCACACATCATCGGCTCACCTCCACAACACGTTAAGACGTTAGGCTTGGTGCTTGAAAAGTGATATTTTTACACTCATTTCAACCTTGTTTAAAAGAGAGATATTCGGTATTGCCACTAATGACTAATGAATGTAAAGGATTCCATAAATCCTCATGTTAATATTTTTTCTACATGTAATGGGCCAAAAAGGGAAGATATCACATGGGAGAAAGGAAAGGAAGGAAAATGGAGAAGAAATAAATCATCAGGAGGCGCCAGAAGGACTCCAGAGCAAAAGACGGTGTTCCATGCGACCACGGGCGCTTGCGTGAGCGGTTGTTTGGTGTGGAAACTGAGGCAGCTCGTCCACCTGAACAACTTTTATTAAGGGGACCCCGTCGAAATGTCAGCAGGGAGCGTAGAGGAGAAGCATCAAGCACAACACAACCCATTCATCTTCATCTTCATCCGCAAACCCTAGCCGCCACCATTTTCACCTCCATAGCCATATCCACCACCATAGCCCTCTCTCATCTAGCTCATAGTTGTAATTGTGCATCACACAAGGCATCTATTGTAAGACATATTGTAGTCAATCAATCTCAAGATGTGTTCTTCAATGATTTCTTCTCGTGATCTGATCTCCATGTGTGAGAAGTTCGGTAAGGTATGGAGTGAAGCATGAGCCTTGTATCCCTAGGAATTTGGTGAAGGGATCAATGGAAGCCTTTGACACAACGTTTTGCATGTGTAAAATAAAATTGCATCATGAAGTTTCTCTTGTCTTGTCCGCGATCTTCATCCCTGCAGGTACCTAGGATCATGGAGATCGAGCACCTATGAGGCTAGGAGCAAGGGGACCGTGAAGTATTATACCGAACACCGGTGACAGTAAGGTTCATTAGGGTAACAAGGATCATATCCTTGGGGATTCAAGAGGTGTAGTCATTGAATGCCAAAGCTTTTTTTCTAATACTCCCTCCATTCCTTTATCTAAGGCATATTGTTTTGGGCACGGTGAACAAGGCAACAAATTATAGATAGTTTAGGACAAAATTACCCTTGGCAAATTTGTTGGTAAGTGGCAAGTAAATTAGTTAGGTTAGGAAAGAAAGAGATACATGCAATCAGGGGAGAGATACTTTCCTTCTTTATCTAGAAAGAGAGATACATGCAATCGGGAGAGAGATACTTGCCTTTTTTCTAGAGGGCTAAAAAGGGGATTATGAGGAATTAGAAGATATGCACCTTACATTGTGGAATTTTATCAAAAAACAAGTACAAGTTATATAAAGGAATGGAGGGAGTATTATTATCTTAATTATCGGGGCAACCCCGCGATACGGATAGGGCCTTCAGTAGGACAACTGATTCTTGATGCAGGACTCGTGTCAGTCAGGATGTTATTTGGATACATCCCCCATTCCAAACGAAGCAAGCACCTCTTGATCGGTGGCTTCCCGAGCACAAACAAATATCATTTTTTATCCCAACACCAATACATTGTTGTAAGCATTAAGACCTCATCCCCGTACCTTCTTTTTATTATAAGTGTTTGAATGAATATTTGCTTGTTGATCCGTTCAAAAGCTCAATTAGACACTTTAGCAAAAGCTTGCTAGAGACCATCGCTTCAAGGGAATCTTCCTCTCATGGGTTCGATAACCCAGGGTCACCTCTAGGGAAACAGGTGCAGGATACTCTTTTTAGTTCCAATACCGGGTCAATAAAAAGGAGATATCAATCCCTTTTTCTCGGGCCATTGCTAGGGAGGAGTTCAGTATTCCTAGTCTTTGTGTTTAGAGTTTTTGTTAAAGTTAATTTTCAGTTTTTTATTTGCTTTTTCAGTTTTAGTTTAAGCCTTGTTACTAGAAAAATCCAAAAAGTTACCTTGGCTCGTAATCTTGGGAGTTTTGCTACTCCTGACAACAATTTCATGCGCGAACCAATATCACAACCTGATGTTGCAGCTGCAGAATATGAGATTAAACCAAACTTAGTTTCCATGGTTCAACATGACCAATTGGGAGGCTCTTCTTCTGAAGATGCGGGTATGCATTTACATAATTTTACTAAATTGTGCAACATGACACGCATAAAGTATTATGACCCATATGCTCTGAAACTTTGCTTATTTCCTTTCTTTGAGAGGAAAAGCTAAAGAATGGCTTTTAGCTTTGCCTAAAGGCAGCATTACTTCTTGGGATGCTTGTTGGAGCAAATTTTTATCTATGTTTTTCCCACCTACAAAAATTATGCAATTATGTTATCAGATTGCAGGTTTCAAGCAAGAGGAACGTGAACCACTAGCACTTGCGTGGGATAGAATGCAAGAAGCAATAAGAAACTTTCCCAATAATGGAATGACAGAGTGATTAATCGTTCATATGTTTTATAATGGATTAAATCATATGTCAAAAATTATGCTTGATATAGCTGCAAAAGAACTATTATGGGAAAACCCATAGAAGATGTCAAGAAGATACTAGATGATATGCAAGAGACTGTTCAAGAATTATTCTGATTAACCAGTTAACTTGCCGATTAATCCCTACTCACAAGGTAATTGAGTAGCCGATAAACTGATAAATCATCTGATTAATTGATTAAATGGCCGATTAACTTGCCGATTAGCCTATTAATTCCCTACTCGCCAGCCAATCGAGCAGCTACTAGTTAACGATTTCCTCAACAAGAGAACCATGCCCAATGACATGGTGAAAGAACAAGCACCAAGAAGGTGAATGATGTACAAGAAAATAACTTAGAGTTTACAACCAAGCTAGAAGAACTTATCTCTTTAATGAAAGGTAAAGAGGAGGTAAATGTCAATGCCATCACTAATGAAGATACCAGTGATGTGAATTTTATTACTCGTAATAGCTATAATCCCATTTGAAAAACAATAGGTATGCTCCAAAACTTCCTTATACTAATAATGGAGGAGCATAAAATAATTTTGGTGGAAGCTAATGGGACCAATAGAATACTCTAAAGGAAACTCTTAAAAGCTTTATTGCTAGGCAAACTGAGCAGAATGAATACTTCAAGAATATCTTGAAGAATCATGCTAACTTACTTGGTTAATTGACGGATAAGGTTTTTGGACTAACAAATGATGTGCAGATACTTGAAACCAGATCAAAGAATATGGAGGCACAAGTGGCAAAGATAGTATAGAGCCAAACCTTGATTTTGGCCAAGTTTATAGGTAAACCAGAGCCTAACCTAGTTCAAAAAGTTAAATGGTAAGAAGCAACAAAGAGAAAGCTGAGGTACTTGACACAACTCATGTGCCAGAGTACAATTATACTGTTGTAGATTTTGTCAAGATGATATCCATGAAGTATCCACTACCGGAGGTAACTAACGATGAGGCATATAATGTCTCTGTTGAACACATTGTAACCAAGGTACGTGAACTTGATGATGAAATAAAAAAGTTATTCAGTAAGTTACCAGCTAAGAAAGAGGATGCTTTTGAACCAACTATAGAGATTGAGATAGGACTTAATAAGTTTAGTGATTTATGTGACCTAGGGGCAAGTGTTTCCACTATCCCCAAATCTGTTTATGATTGTCTCAATCTTGGTCCTTATGCTAGTACTGAGATTATATTGAATATAGCTAATTCTACTTTTACTCATGAAGTAGGCATTATGCATGGGGTCATAGTTCAAATTAATGATTGCCTTATCATGATTGATTCAGTTATAGTAAATATGCCTGAAGATCCAATTGATCCTATAATTCTCGATACACCTTGTATAAGTACTATTAAAGCTGTGATAAATGTGTTTGAGGGGAATGTTCATTTTGATTTACCAGCTAAAGATCCCTTTATAAGGAATTTCCCCAGGAAAAGAAATTGAAAACCTACACAGGAGAAGGCATCATTCTGAATGCCAGAAGCTATGGTTTTGGTGTCCTAGCACCACCTTGATCACCACTACGGTGGAGCTATCCAATCGAAAAGAAGCGCTTCATGGGAGGTAGCCCACGTGAATAAAGTACATAAGTAAGTTTTTGTTTTGTTTTAACTAAAAGAGTGATTGATGTTCCATGTGAAGGAGTTAGTCTGGAAGAGTTGTTCTAATGAAGGCTTAGCCTTGTGCAAGATGATTTATATTGATGTTTGAATGCCTAGATATATGTCTATGTATTGCTATGGAACTAACACCGTAGGAAAACAAAGAAAAATCTAAGTTTTAGAAGAAACATGCCACAAGGCGGCCCTTCCTACAACCGCAACAGTCGTATGGGCACTCGTTTGAACTACAGCAGGTTCTAGTGCAAAATAACAGAGACAACAGAGTGAAGGATGTCATTTCAAATGGGTGCACAAGCTTGTTTTGATCCTTTGAAGAAACCACCAACAAGTCCAGAGTGTTCGACGGTGTTTTAAATGGGCGCACACACCTGTTCGAGCGGTCATTTGACATCCTCGACTAGAAGCACAAAAAGAACAGAACAAACGCCACCGTCTGAGACAGATGCCGACGCCCGTTCCAACTATCATTTCATCTATGCACAGGTGCATTTAAGTGATTAGGGAGAATGACGGTGTTCCATGCAGGCGCTTGTGCTCATATGAGCGGTCATTTGGAACCCTGGCGACTTCAATAAGCCCAAGGAAGGAGGTATTTCGCCTCGTTCTCTCTCTTTTCTTCTTCTTCCTCCAAACCTCTTCAAACCCTAGCAAAACTTCTCCCGATCTCTCTACTCATTCGTTTTTAGTTCAAATCCTTCCGTGTGATCGATCTACGGTATGTTTCTCCTTCGATCCCCAACTTATTTTTTGTGAATCCGTGTTATACATGCCTAGCATTGCCATGACTAGGATATGCATATTTTTGATTCAAACTTGAGTTGGTATGGATTTGTTGATGTTTTTATAGGAGTATGATGATGTGAGTATTGTAGGATCATTGATGTTTTATTATGTTGGACTGAAAAATTGTTTTGTGGATGTTTACACGGAGGTCTTCTCGTGTACGCGGTGATGCGAGTTGATCCACCGCATAACCACACCAAGCTTTTACTCATCATCTTCACCGACCATGGAGCAAGGAGGAAGTTCCAAAAGCTCACAATAAGGAAGATCAAATCAACCCAATGGGCTTGTGTGAATACTCTTTCCAAGCTAGGTATCACTCATGATTTTAATTTGCTTTGTCATAATGCCGGGTTGCACCATTTTGTTTATTAGGGATGTGAGACCTATGAACGATTGACGCTTGAGTTTCTTAGTACTCTCTCGCACAATGTTGGATTAGTGCCAAATGTATATGAGGAGGAGGGATCACTTTTCGTCACCTTGACCAAGACTTTAACATCACTTTCGCTGAGTGGTGTAATTATTTTGGCTTCCCCAACAATGATGCTGATGTTAGATATGCTTATTATTTTACTGGCCCACACCTGAGGCAATCCTTTCATAGGATGAGTCATCGTGGCTCTAAGCAAAGAGTCAGTTGCATTGAAAGTCCTACTATACTTTATTTCCACTATGTTATCACTAACTCGTTGCAAGAACGCGGAGAAGTTTCTAAGGTGAATGATAAGAACATGCTAGTTCTCGGGAAAGAAGTAAACCTGGACATCGGTTATTCTCCCAACTTAGGGGCAATTCTTTTGCTACACCTCGTGCATCAAGCCAATCATGCACAAGGAGATATCACATGTGTAGGGGTGATCACCATGTTGGCCAACTCCCTTGTCCTTGACTACAGTCACCTCCACCCCATTGTCCCTAACACCCTTGTTAACATTCGTGCTCTTACTAGCTCTCGTATGGTAGTAGTTCGAAATGGCCAGCATTGCATCAAAATTCCTAGTGTGGCGTACTTGTTACCCACACCTATGCCTAACCATTTATCCATCGAGAATGTACAATTGCATTATGTTGCATAGGAAGGAGGTGCAACTTTTGACCAAGAAGGGCTAGAACCTGAACAAGTAGATGAAGAACTCGCCGCCGACGAAGAGGAAGAGCAGCTCTAATAGGACCACCCCACCTACGCAGACCTCAACAACCTTCAGGGCTCTATTGGTGATATGAGTAACCTTACGATGTCCTCGAGGAGCATGTCCACCTACATGAACATGAAGTTCTCCAACTGGAGCCAAGAGTGGGCTCCTGACCAACCGCCGCAATGATCTCGCTGTTTCGGGCTTGCAAGAGCCTAAGCTCGGGGGAGGTTATCACCATTTCAATATCAAGATGTGGTGGTATTTGAATAAATTGTAATGAGGTTGTACTTAAGCTTAAGGAGCTTCAAAACACTCGTGTTGGTTTGTAACACTTTGATTTTTATTTTGTTTTTTCCTTTGCGATTTTTTCCGGTTGCAAGTTAGTTTTCATAAACCCAAAAACCAGAAAGTAGAATATGCTTTGCTTAGCTCTTGTTCTTATTTAGCCCCTTGGAGTTCATTTGCATTTTGTTTTCAGAGGAGTTGATCTATAACAGGACAACGAGGAATGCAAGAGTAAGGAAGAGAAGTGTGTAAATTCGCAATCGTTAAAGTATGTCCTATGACTCCCGTCTTTTGCACTTGGATACTTAGAGTAGATGTAGTAGTAGTATGTGTAATATGTGTGGATGGGAGTGAGTCTTGATAGGTTATACAAATGTTTTGCTCTAGTAGCTGAAATAATTTTGTAGCCATTGTTTTCTTTAGTTTAGACAACTAACACTTTTCATGGGACATTTTTTAAAATGAAATGAAATTAACCAAGTATAACTTCGCACAAGAGAAAGTCTTTCAAGACTTGGGAGTTGAGAAATTGTAGGGAAGTGATGTTTGAACATGCTCAACCTCACATTGTTAATTTTAATGGACTTGATGGCATTTGTGGATTAAATTTTTAAAGGAACTTAGTTCAAAGGTGGGCAGGATTATGCCAAAATATGTGTTGTATATCTCAACATGGTGTTATAGCCTCCAACTGGTACCATGGCCTTTGCTACTATATATGCGTTTATGTGTATAAATGTGGCATCGTCACCCTTCTTGATGTTATGTTGAGGACTCCGCTGGCCAATGAATGATCTACCAAGAGTGATAGCTTGGATTTCAGCTATGAGTTTGCTACCATACATAGTGGCAACAGTACAAACGAATATTATTCGGATTCTCTTGAATGGGTGTGTATGTGGTAAATAAAGGGACTGATCAAAAGAGCTTGAAAGAGATATTATTGCTAAAGGTCCATAGTTCCCAAACATTAAGCCACAAAAAAAACCTATGTATGATCCCTTATTTGGAATAATCTCAACTATAAAAGTTCTAGCAAACAATGCTTGAAACCAAGTATTTAAGAGCCTAGAGGAGGAAACAATTGTGGGTGTGTTTAAGAGCACTTGAGCATCATGTTTCACTACATACTTCCTTCTCCCTAACTTATGTTTTCATGGCTCTATCTTAAGAAACTCTTCCATGTATTCCCACTAAGCAAGTGTTATCTAGATTAAATGAAATAAAGTGTTGCAAAGTTGTTTTATCTAGAAGATCAAAAATTTGTGTTTACTATCTTTGCTTCACTAACACTTGCACTATAACCATACCATCGCGATATCTATGATAAATTTTCAGGTCAAGAAGCGGAGGGCTATCTAGGCATACCTATCGTAAGTGAACCAAAACCTTCTCATTATTTCGGTTTAAACAACTGAGTTCCTTATGATTCAGATTTCTCTCTATGTTGCTCGAGGACGATCAAGTTTAAGCTTGGGGGAGTTGATGAGTTATATTTGTACACTCATTTCAACCTTGTTTAAACTGAGATATTTCACTAAAAGAGAGATATTTGCTCCAATATTGCCACTAATGACTAATGAATGCAAAGGATTCCACAAATCCTCTCTTTAATATATTTTTTCAACAGGAAATGGGCTAAATAGGAAATATATCATGTGGGAGAAAGTAAAGGAAGGAAAATGGAGAATAAATAAATCATCAGGAGGCATCAGAAGGACTCCAGAGCGAAAGACGGTGTTCCATGCGACCGCGAGTGCTCGCATGAGCGGTTGTTTGACGTGGAAACTGAGGGAACTCATCCACCTGGACAACTTTTATTAAGGGGACTAATGTCTACTACGCAACCTTCTTCTTGTATACTCGTGTTGGGCCTCCAAGCGCATCGTTTTGTAGGACAGTAGCAAATTTCTCTCAAGTGGATGGCCTAAGGTTTATCAATCCGTGGGAGGCATAGGATGAATGTGGTCTCTCTCAAACAACCCTGCAACCAAATAGAAAAGAGTCTCTTGTGTCCCCAACACACCCAATACAATGGTAAATTGTATAGGTGCACTAGTTCGGCGAGGAGATGGTGATACAAGTGTAATATGGATGGTAGAAATATATTTTTATAATCTGAATAAATAAAAACAGCGAGGTAACTAGTGATAAAAGTGAGTAAAAACGGTATTGCAATGCTCGGAAACAAGGCCTAGGGTTCATACTTCCACTAGTGCAAGTTCTCTAGACAATGATAGCATAATTAGATCATATAACAATCCCTCAACATGCAATGAAGAGTCACTCCAAAGTTCCTATCACGGAGAACATAAGATGAAATTGCTTGTAGGGTACGAAACCACCTCAAAGTTATTATTTCCAATCAATCCACTGGGCTATTCCTATAAGTGTCACAAACAATGCTAGAGTTCGTAGTAAATAACACCATATGACACACATCAATCAACCCTAATGTCACCTAGATAGTCCAATGTCACCACAAGTATCCGTGGGTCAATTATATGATATGCATATGATGACCCACAAGTGTAGGGGATCTATCTAGTCCTTTCGATAAGTAAGAGTGTCGAAACCAACGAGGAGCAGAAGGAAATGACAAGCGGTTTTCAGTAAGGTATTCTCGGCAAGCACTAAAATTATCGGTAACAGATAGTTTTGTGATAAGGTAATTCGTAATGGGTAACAAGTAACAAAAGTAAATAAGGTGCAGCAAGGTGGCCCAATCCTTTTTGTAGCAAAGGACAAGCCTGGACAAATTATTATATGAAGGAAAATGCTCCCGAGGACACATGGGAATTATCGTCAAGCTAGTTTTCATCACGCTCATATGATTCGCGTTCGTTACTTTGATAATCTGATATGTGGGTGGACCGGTGCTTGGGTGCTGCCCTTCCTTGGACAAGCATCCCACTTACGATTAACTACTCTCGCAAGCATCCGCAACTATGAAAGAAGAATTAAGGTAAACCTAACCATAGCATGAAACATATGGATCCAAATCAACCCCTTACAAAGCAACACATAAACTAGGGTTAAAGCTTCTGTCACTCTAGCAACCCATCATCTACTTATTACTTCCCAATGCCTTCCTCTAGGCCCAAACAATGGTGAAGTGTCATGTAGTCGAAATTCACATAACACCACTAGAGGAAAGACAACATACATCTCATCAAAATATCGAACGAATACCAAATTCACATGACTATTTATAACAAGACTTCTCCCATGTCCTCAGGAACAAACGTAACTACTCACAAATCATATTCATGTTCATAATCAGAGGGGTATTAATATGCATATAGGATCTGAACATATGATCTTCCACCGAATAAACCAACTAGCATCGACTACAAGGAGTAATCAACACTACTAGCAACCTGCAGGTACCAATCTGAGGGTTTGAGACAAAGATCGGATACAAGAGATGAACTAGGGTTTGAGAGGAGATGGTGCTAGTGCAGATGTTGATGGAGATTGACCCCCTCTCGATGAGAGGATCGACGGTGATGACGATTTCCCCCTCCCGGAGGGATGTTTCCCTGGCAGAACAGCTCCACCGAAGCCCTAGGTTGGTTCCGCCTCGTGGCGGCGGTGTTTCATCCCGAAAGCTTCCTCCTTATTTTTACCAGGGCGAAAGACTTCATATAGCCAAAGATGGGCACCGGAGGCCTGCCAGGTGGCCCACGAGGCAGGGGGGCGCGCCCAGGGGGTTAGGGCGCACCCCCATCCTCGTGGACGGTAGGTGGCCCCCCTCTGGTATTTTCTTCGTCAATATTTTTTATTAATTCCAAAAATAACTTCCCTGGAGTTTCAGGACTTTTGGAGTTGTGCAGAATAGGTCACTAATATTTGCTCCTTTTCCAGCCCAGAATTCCAGGTCCTGGCATTCTCCGTTTTCGTGTAAACCTTGTAAAATAAGAGAGAAAAGGCATAAGTATTGTGACATAATGAGTAATAACATCCCATAATGCAAGAAATATCAATATCGAAGCATGATGCAAAATGGACGTATCAGTATCAAACAACTTCAGATTCATAATATTCAATCCAACACAAAGAACTTCAAGAGTATCCCAAGATTTCTTTCAGACAAAGGAAAATGAAAATGTGTACCAACCCATGTGCATAGATTACCCCAATGTCACCACGGGAATCCGTAAGTTGATAACCAAAACATACATCAAGTAGATCAATAGAACATCCCATTGTCACTGGATATCCCATTGCAAGACACACATCATGCGCTTTCACATCCAAAGATTCAATTCAATATAACAAAACCTCAAAGGAAAAGATTTAGTTCATCACAAGGTAGAGAGGGAATAACACCATAAGATCCAACTATAATAACAAAGCTCGCGGTACATCAAGATCGTGCCAAATCAAGAACACGAGAGAGAGAGAGAGAGAGAGAGAGAGAGAGAGAGATCAAACACATAGCTACCGGTACATACCCTCAGCCCAAAGGGTGAACTACTCCCTCCTCGTCATGGAGAGCGCCGGGATGATGAAGATGGCCACTGGTGATGGTTTCCCCTTCCGGCAGGGTGCCGGAACGGGCTTCCGGTTGGTTTTTCATGGCTACAGATGCTTGCGGTGGTGGAACTCCCGATCTAGGTTTCTTTCTAGGGGTTTCTGGATTTATAGGAATTTTTGGCGTCGGTTTCACGTCAGGGGGGGGGTCCATGAGTGATCGACAAGGCAGGGGGTGATACGTCCATTTTGCATCATGCTTTTATATTGATATTTATTGCATTATGGGTTGTTATTACATGTTATATCACAATACTTATTCATATTCTCTCTTATTTTATAAGGTTTACATGAAGAAGGAGAACACTGGCAGCTAGAATTTTGAACTGGAAAAGGAGCAAATATTAGAGACCTATTCTGCACAAGTCCAAAAGTCCTGAAACTTCACGAAGAATACTTTTGGAATATATAAAAAATATTGGGCGAAGAAAGTACCAAAGGGGGGCCTCCTGCGATCCACAACGATCGAGGGCATGCCCTTTGGTCTGGTGGGGGCCCTGGCAGGCCCCGACGCCCATCTTCTGCTATATGGTGTGTTTTGACCTGGAAAAAATCACAAGGAAGCTTTCGGGACGAAGCGCCACCGTCTTGAGGCGGAACCTTGGCAGAACCAATCTAGGGCTCCGGTGGAGTTGTTCTGCCAAGGAAACTTCCCTCCGGGAGGGGGAAATCGAAGCCATCATCATCACCAATGATCCTCTCATCGAGAGGGGGTCAATCTCCATCAATATCTTCACCAACACCATCTCCTCTCAAACCCTAGTTCATCTCTTGTACCCGATCTTTGTCTCAAAACCTCAGATTGGTACCTATGGGTTGCTAGTAGTGTTGATTACTCCTTGTAGTTGATGCTAGTTGGTTTATTCAGTGGAAGATCATATGTTCAGATCCTTAATGTTATTCAATACTCCTCTGTTTATGAACATGACACTACTAGGGAAAATCCTATACACAGAATCTTACCAGCAACGCGCTTTAAAATCAGGCTCTACTGCTAAGTAGCAGTAGCGCGCGCGGGCAAAACTCGCTGCTGAAACAAGTTTATCAGTAGCGCGTACACTCAAAGACGCGCTACTGCTAAAATTCCCACGGCACCGCCGCGAGGCCAGTTATAGCGGCAGTGCATTAATACAAAGAGCACTCCTGCTACGGGTCGTAGCAGCAGTGCATTTACGCAATAACCGCTGCTGCTAAGTTAACTAGTCGCAATAACCCACAGATCCACACACTCACTCGATCTCCCCCTCAACCCCCCGCGCCGCCGGTCCTCCCCCGTCGCCCCTCCTCCGATCTGCGCCGCTGTCACCTCATCCTCCTCGCTGGACTCGGTACCGGCCTCCTCCTCCGTCCTCCCTCCACTCGCCGCTGGCCGGCCCCTCCTCGCTCCGCCTTCCTCCTCCGTCCTCCCTCCACTCGCCGCCAGCCGGCCCCTCGTTCCGCCTTCCTCCTCCGTCATACTCTCTACTCCCTCCTCGAGTCGCCCCTCCTTCTCCCTCCTCCCTGCTACATTTTGATTTAGTAGGCTAGTTTATATGCAACATTTTGATTTAGTTGATATGATTCAGTTGATTTAGTAGGCTAGTTTATTTAGAACATTTTCATTTAGTTGATTTAGTAGGCTAGTTGATTTAGTTGATTTAGTAGGCTAGTTGATTTAGTTGATTTAGTAGGCTAGTTGATTTAGTTGATTTAGTTGATATGATTTAGTTGATTTAGTAGGCTAGTTGATTTAGAACATTTTCATTTAGTTGATTTAGTAGGCTAGTTGATTTAGTTGATTTAGTAGGCTAGTTGATTTAGTTGATTTAGTTGATATGATTCAGTTGATTTAGTAGGCTAGTTGATTTAGAACATTTTCATTTAGTTGATTTAGTAGGCTAGTTGATTTAGTTGATTTAGTAGGCTAGTTGATTTAGTTGATTTAGTAGGCTAGTTGATTTAGTTGATTTAGAACATTGTGTCATTTAGCTGATTTAGTATGCTAGTGGATTTAGTATGATAGTTGATTTTTTCGGCAAAATGTAGGTGCCAATTTAGATAAATTTGCCACTTGTTTTTTTAATCAATTATCTTAGGCAATAGGTGCCATCGAAATGCTTTGGTAGGTGGTACCTTGTCATCTAATCGTTAATCCTTTGCTCATATTGCTTTAGGAAAATGGCGCCACCACCACCACCACAATGTCGACTGTGCAAGTCAAGGTGCGCCAGCAGCCTTGCAACTGGCAAGCTATTCGGCATCTACTTCCAGCCGAGTTTTTGTCATGCGGCGGCAAGAAATTAGATGAAATGTAACAACTATTTTATTTTTAGTGTTGGCATTACTGCATTGTGTCATTTTGCTTTTCTTACACAAATCGTCCTATGCAATGTGAGGTTGAAATTCAACAAGCTAATAGGAGACACTGTGACATTTGAGGCTCCTGGGGGGCCGTACACTATGGAGGTCGAGAAAGGACGCAATATGTCACAGATTGGAGGAGAGGGATGGGCCCGTTTCCTCGCCCGCATGCGTCTTACTGGTGGTGAGTTGATCATCTTCTCCTTTAGAGCAGAAAGACCCAAGCTGGCTGTCATTTATCTCAACCTGGTGGAAGATGATGAAGATGACGAAGATAATGAGGACCCACTCAATGAAGATGATGAGGACCCACTTCATGAAGCCATCGTAGCTCAAAGAACAAGCCTGAGCGAGGAGGAGGTGTCCAACCTGTTGGACATAATTCCGGCACATGCTGACTTTGTCGGGGTGCCATTCGTGACCCGACTGACAAATACCATGGTTGATCGACATGATATGGTATGTTATACTTACAAATGCAAATTATCCGATGAAATACTTAGTGTACAGTCCAATGATATGGTATGTTGTGTGGAATCTAGTCGATGATATGTTTTAGTGTAGAGTTCGATCACATGCTTATTAGTGTAGAATCTAAGGAAACTATTAATAGTGTAGATAATCCATATATACTTATTTGCGAGGCTATTTATTAATTGATATGTTTTTTTATTCAGAAATTGGCAAAGAGCATATATGTGAGTTATGGTATCGAGCCTGATGAAGAAGGCTCAGCTGGACTACGCCTTACTGCAAGGGGCTTCGTCACAACCTGTACTTACCGCGTGGACACGGATGATCGCACACACTTAAACTCGGTTGGGTGGAAGAAATTCCTCGATGGCAAGAGTCTTCGTGTTGGACATGCCATCCTAATTATTATCAGGAACACCAACCGCCCAGGCTTGAGGATGATTGTCTTCGATATCATCTAGAACTACATATGTGTGTGTGGCTATATCATCTAGAACTACATATGATGATCGTCGTCGATATCATCTAGAACTACATATGATGATCGCCGTTGATATGACCATGTACTTCTTGAGGATTCATGTTGACTATGCATGAAATTGTTATCTAGTACTCCCTTCATTCCAAATTACTCGCCGTGGTTTGAACTAAGACCACGACGAGTAATTTGGAACGAAGGGAGTACTACCCAGTAATGGTTTATGAATTTGATATCTACTAGCAGTACCTAGTATCTAGTATCTAAAATGGAAACTGAAAGGGAAAGGGGTACGGGGGAAAATGATGATAGATATAGCAGTAGCGAGGGACTGCGAAATCGCTACAGCTAGGTAATCGTAGCGTGTTCACAAAAAGCGCTACTGATATCGTCAACAGTAGTAGCGCGGGTACGGGCCGCGCTACTACTATAAGTTAGCAGTAGCGCCTTATTAGTAGCGCGGCCACCAGCGCTGCTGCTAGCCTCAAAACCCGCGCTACTACTAGGGTTTTCCCTAGTAGTGTGAATATGCATTGTGAGTAGTTACGTTTGTTTCTGAGGACACGAGAGAAGTCTTTTTATAAGTAATCATGTGATTTTGGTATTCGTTCGATATTGTGATGAGATGTGTGTTGTCTTTCCTCTACTGGTGTTATGTGAACATCGACTACATGAAACTTCACCATGATTTGGGCCTAGGGGAAGGCATTGGGAAGTAATAAGTAGATGATGGGTTTCTAGAGTGACAGAAGCTTAAACCCTAGTTTATGCGTTGCTTTGTAAGGGGCTGATTTGGATCCATATGTTTCATGCTATGGTTAGATTTATCTTAATTCTTCTTTGGTAGTTGCGGATGCTTGGTGGGAGGCTTTTCCAAGGAAGGGCAGCACCCAAGCACCGGTCAACCCACATATCAAATTATCAAAGTAACGAACGCGAATGATATGAGCATGATGGAAACTAGCTTGACAGTAATTCCCATGTGTCCTCGGGAGCGCTTTGCTTTATATAAGAGTTCATCCAGGCTTGTCCTTTGCTACAAAAAGGATTGGGCCACCTTGCTGCACCTTGTTTACTTTTGTTACTTGTTACCTATTACGAATCATCTTATCACAAAACTATCTGTTACCGATAATTTTAGTGCTCGCAGAGAATACCTTGCTGAAAATCGCCTGTCATTTCCTTGTGCTCCTCGTTGGGTTCGACACTCTTACTTATCGAAAGGACTATGATAGATCCCCTATACTTGTGGGTCATCAGTACTCTTTTCTGGCGCCATTGCCGGGGAGTGAAGCTCCTTTGGTGACTGGAATTTGGTAAGGAAACATTTATACAATGTGCTGAAATTTACTGTCCCTTGTTGAGGGAGTCCTGGATTAGGGGGTCCTCAGACAGCCGGACTATACACTTATGCCGGACAATTGGACTATGAAGATACAAGATTGGAGACTTCGTCCCGTGTCCGGGTGGGACTCTCCTTTGCGTGGAAGGCAAGCTTGGCAATTCGGATATGTAGATTCCCTTCTCTGTAACTGACTCTGTGTAACCCTAGCCCCCTCTGGTGTCTATATAAACCGGAGGGTTTAGTCCGTAGGACAAGAACAATCATAATCATAGGCTCGCTTCTAGGGTTTAGCCTCTATGATCTCGTGGTAGATCAACTCTTGTAATACTCATATCATCAAGATCAATCAAGCAGGAAGTAGGGTATTACCTCCATCGAGAGGGCCCGAACCTGGGTAAACATTGTGTCCCCCGCCTCCTGTTACCATTAGCCTTAGACGCACAGTTCGGGACCCCCTACCCGAGATCCGCCGGTTTTGACACCGACATTAGTGCTTTCATTGAGAGTTCCACTGTGTCATCACCGTAAGGCTTGATGGCTTCTTCAATTGTTTAGAACGATGCGGTCCAGGGTGAGGTTTTCCTCCCCGGACAGATCTTCGTATTCGGCGGCTTTGCACTGCGGGCCAACTCGCTTGGCTATCTCGAGCATATCGATAGCTATGCCCCTGGCCATCAGGTCAGGATCAGAAGCCTGAATTACAGTGCCGACGTCCGCGGAGACTTGATCTTCGACGGATTCGAGCCCATGACAGGTGCACCCCACGGTCGCAATGAGCATGGTCTAGATCTGCCATCGGACAGTGTTCAGGAGATCGCACCTGCAGCTGCCCTGGCTTCAAGTCCGGAGTAGACCGTGCCATCCGAGGACGGGTGGATGGACCCCGCCCCGGAGGCCGAATACTCAGCGGCGATAGAGCCGAACGTAGATCTCACTTCCAAGGAGGTCTGTGTCATCGGACCCTCGGACTCGTCTCCGGCCATAGGCTTCGGACCACGTGCATCCGTGCCCCTCGAACAGGACTGGGCACCAATCATGGAGTTTAGCTCTGTGGATATCTTTCAGCACTCGCCCTTGGGCGACGTGCTAAACTCATTTAAATCTCTCTCCCTGTCAAGAGACTCTTGGCCGAACTATGTTCGGCTTGAATGGGAAGCGGACGACGAAGGAATTCATTACCCACCAACCACCCACTTAATAACCACTATCGACGACTTAACCGATATGCTTGATTTCGACTCGGAAGACATCAACGGTATAGACGACGATGCCGGAGAAGGATAGGAACCACCGTCCACAGGGCGCTGGACAACCACCTCATCATATGATATATGTGGTGGACACACCCAAAGAAAGCAATGGCGATGTGGCAGTGGAGGATAATCCCCTGGAGAAGCAATCCAAGCGCCTGCGTTAGCGGCGCTGCTCTAAGCCCCTCCATAGCAAAAATAGCGATACCGGCACAAGAGACAATAGCACTCCGGATGATGCCGAAGAAGAAAACAATCCCGCCCAGCCAAGCTTCGAGCAAGCTGGACGGGAGGATGGGCAAGCTAGCCCTAATGAACGTGCAATGGATGGAGACTCGGAGGATGACAATTACATGCCCCTCTCCGAAGACGAGGTGAGCCTCTGCGACGAAGAATTTATTTTGCCTGAGGACCCCGTCGAGCAGGAGCACTTCAAGTGCCGGCTTATAGCTGATCAAGATCTAGTAATTGATAGATGGACTGAGGTCCTGGCAGTCGAGGAATATGGACTCGAGCACCCAACCAAAAGTTACCCGAGGCACAGGTTGTTACCTCAACTCGAGGAAGAGGCACTAGAGCCTACACTACCAGCGCAGGATGCGGCTGACCGGCCAGCTCGTGGCCGAGACAAAGCGGCGTATCAGCCCGAACACTAGCTTGCACCCCGTCGCCAAACAAATAAAAACATGAAGGCCCGGGGCTACACGCAGGACTTGCCAGACGAATTGGAAAACAAAGCAGGACAGTCAAGATCGATCTACGGATCACGCGGGCGCGCCCTAACGTGTGACGATGACCGCCATGTCGGATATACTAAATACAAATCCGGTCGGGCCGGATACAATAGACCAGACTCATTTGAACTGCATCATGATGTAGCTCGGCATAGAGGCGCCACACACCCCCTATGCTTCACTGACGAAGTAATGGAGCATGAATTCCCAGAAGGGTTCAAGCCCGTGAACTTCGAGCCATATGATGGGACAACAGACCCAGCAGTATGGATCAAAGATTTACTTCTCCATATTCACATGGCCCGCGGCAATGATCTACACGCCATCAAGTACCTCCCACTAAAACTCAAGGGACCAGCTCGACATTGGTTGAATAGCCTACCGGCAAACTCCATTGGCAGTTGGGAGAACCTGGAAGACGCATTCCTCGATAACTTCTAGGGCACTTATGTGCGACCACCGGATGCTGATGACTTGAGTCACATAACCCAACAGCCCGGAGAGTCAGCCAGGAAATTCTGGACTTTGTTCCTAACTAAAAAGAACCAAATTGTCGACTGTCCGGACGCTGAAGCCCTAGCGGCCTTTAAGCATAACATCCGTGACGAGTGGCTTGCCCGACACCTCGGCCAAGAGAAGCCGAAATCCATGGCAGCCCTTACGACACTTATGACCCGCTTTTGTACGGGCTAGGACAGCTGGTTGGCTCGTAGCAATAGCACATCAAGAAATCCTGCCACTTCAGACGCCAGAGATAGTAACGGCAAGCCCCGGCGCAATAGACACAAGCGTCAGAGCAATGGCGATAACGCCGAAGACGCGGCCATCAACGCCGGATTCAGTGGCTCCAAGTCCGGTCAATGGAAGAAGCCATTCAAAAGAAACAATCCGGGCCCGTCCAGCCTAGACCGCATACTCGATCGCTCATGTCAAATCCACGGCACCCCTGATAAACCAGCCAACCACACCAACAGAGAATGTTGGGTATTAAACATGCCAGCAAGTTGAATGCCGAAAACAAGGAAAAGGGCCGCATAGCGACGACGACGAGGAGCCCCGACAGCCGAACACAGGAGGACAGAAGAAATTTCCTCCCCAAGTAAAAACGGTAAATATGATATACGCCACCCATATCCCCAAGCGGGAGCGGAAGCATGCACTAAAGGACGTCTACGCGATGGAGCCAGTAGCTGATGAAGATATAGACCTGGGTTAGGGTCATAGGCCTGACCTATACGTCCTACCCAAGGTCCCTACCCTAGAAGATAAGAAGTCCAAAAGGCAACGAAGAACCCCCCCCCCCAGCCAAAGGTGTCGAGTGCAATACACTCGACCAATCATATCACTCGGATACCCCTCCTACTTGTTGTCACTCAACCGTACAAGGAATTACTCGACCTACCGAAGATCAGAAATCACTCAACGGCCAGGCGTTCACCCCGTAGTCTTTAAGGTCATTGATAGCACTTAAGACTAGCGTTATCAGTAATGCCCCTACTTTATGTACATTAAGCCCCTTGTAATGGAGGATGGCTAGGGTCCTGGCGCACTCTATATAAGCCACCCCCTCCTCTGGGACAAGGGTTCGCACCCCCTGTAACATCACACACATATAATCCATTCGACCGCCTCCGGGCACCGAGACGTAGGGCTATTTCTTCCTCCGCGAAGGGCCTGAACTCGTAAACCCTGTGTGTACACCTTCACCATAGGTGGGATCTTGCCTCTCCATACCTACCCGCCTTTCTACTGTCAGTCTTAGAACCACGACAGTTGGCGCCCACCATGGGGCAGGTGTCTTAGCGACTTGTTGGTGAAGTTGCAATTTTTCCGATCATCATGATCATGGTTTCCGGCAGTGGATTGGCTGAGGGCTATGAGATCCGTCTCGGCGCGCTCATTTTCATCGTCGACGACTCCGCTTGGCTTCAGGAGGCTCCCCTTGATGTTGAGGTGCTCCCCGTCCAAGGGGCAACGCACTTTCGCGCGTGCGTTCGCGGCGTCCTTCTCCGGCAGCCGTCGACTCCGTATCGGTCGGCTCCGATGATGTCTTCCCTCCCCGCTGTTCGCCGCCGCAAGTGATCCGGTCGATCGCGGCTTCAGCGGTGGGTGAAACACACAGTGGCTCAACGTTCGGCCACCCATCAAGTCGCAGCGATCGAGCCCGACGAAACTCTCCATAGCCTATTCGATCTATCGACTGGCTCTGCCAAGACCGCATCCGAGTGCGATAGCAGTGACCCTGCGGCTGAAGTCTTGATGGTCGATGGACCACGTGGTCCGCTTGGTTTCCGCCGTGAAGACGGCGAGGATGGGGGCAGCGATCCGTCACGCGTCCACGAGGAGTACCACCCCGAACCCTTTCTTCGCAGCGAACGGAAGAACTTCATCGCTGCAACATGGATGCACTCCACATGCCCATCGTTGGAGAAACCCCCGAGGCTCGGGCCCTGGAAGAGGTGCGCTTGGCTTATTTGGCTGAGCACAATCGATTGGAGAACCTTCAGCGCGCTCTCGACGAGCATGCTCGAGAGCGGATCCCTGAGTCCAGTCGATGACAGCTGTTCCCGCCTCCACCTATGGTATACCGCACTCCGATCCAGAATCTCACAGCTGCGGCCCGAATAGCAGAGTCAATTCAACCTTCCCAGTTGGAGGTTGGCAGAGGTTTGATGCAGATCAGGGCCTTACTCTGGGCAGAAGGAGAACAGAACACATCAGTGTCTCAGTGGCGGAATAGGATTCACAGCAGATCCGTAGTAGCGGATATAGTTCAGTCGGCCCACAGCCCGAGATCGCCCCTACAGCGTGAAGGCCGTGGGAAGTATGATCACCAACTCGACCGCGATAATCATCGTCGAGTGCCCACACCTCCTCCGAGGAGTGCATCATATGTGCCTCGGTAGTACGATGATAGACGCCGTCACAGTGGCGAGTGCAGAGCACCAGTCGACCCAAGAGAGCCAGGCTTCGACGCAAGATCTATCCTCGTTCAAGGTCTAGTTGACCAGAACAGAGCGCATAGAGAAGACCCTGCCAAAGATCTTCCGACTAGCAACAGAGTGCACGTCTAGAGTGTTTCAGCAGAGCCATCAGGGCTGTAGTGATTCCTCCCAACTTCAGGTTGGCGACTGGAGTCAGTAAGTTCACTGGAGAGTCCAAGCCTGAAACTTGGCTAGAGGATTATCGAGTGGCTGTGCAGATTGGTGGCGGGAACAATGAAGTAGCAATGAAGCATATTCCTCTGATGTTGGAAGGGTCGGCCCGAGCGTGGTTGACTCAGTTAGCCACAGGCAGTATATACAGTTGGGAAGAGCTTGCTCGAGTGTTCGTCAGAACTTTTGAGGGCACTTGCAAGCGGCCCGCAGGATTGATAGAGTTGCAACATTGTGTGCAGAAACCGAGTGAGACTTTAAGGGATTTCATTCAGAGGTGGACCACTTTGCACCACACCGTTGAAAATGTATCAGACCATCAAGTAGTGTGTGCCTTCAAGGAAGGTGTCAAATACCGAGAGTTGGTCCTGAAGTTTGGTCGGACTGGAGATATGACTCTGACTCGGATGATGGAAATAGCCACCCGGTATGCTAACGGAGAAGAAGAGGATCGACTCCGCAGCGAAAAGGGTAAACTAGTCGGCTAAGAGGCCGGTGGGGGTAATTCCAATCAGAAACAGAAATGCAAGGCCGAGCCTGCAGCACCCTGTGAGATTGCAGCAGTGACTCAAGGAATGTTTAAGGGAAAACCTAAAGGGCCCAGGCTCCCCAAGAAGGTAAAGGATCAAGCCAGAAATGATGTGTTGGATTTACCGTGTCACATCCACACGATGAAGGACGAAGAGGGTAATCTGATTTACCCTAAGCATACCACTCGACAATGTTGACTCCTGATCCAGCAGTTCCGAGAGAAACAACCCAGTGAGAAGGAAAAAGAGTCGGACAAAGACGAGGATGAAGAGGAAGATGACAGTTATCCCAAAGTCAATTCCACCCTCATGATTTTTGCTGATGTTGAGAGCAAGAGTCGATTGAAAGTTATCAACAGAGAAGTGAATATGGTCGCTCCGGCGATGACGACCACATACCTAAAATGGTCCCAGACAGCCATCACATTCGACCAGTCTGATCACCCTGCTCGTATAGCCACCCCTGGGAGGCAAGCGTTGGTGGTCGACCCAGTGGTTGAAGGCACTAGACTGACCAAAGTGCTAATGGATGGTGGTAGCGGCCTGAATATCCTTTACGCTGAAACCTTGAAGGGGATGGGCATTCCGATGTACAAACTTAGCGAGAGCAATATGAGTTCCCATGGTGTTATCCCCAGAAAGAAAGCTGAATCACTCGGCCAGATCGCCCTTGACGTGGTTTTCGGTGATTCCAAGAATTACCGTAAGAAAAAGTTGACATTTGAAGTTGTGGATTTCCAGAGTGCTTATCATGCCATCCTGGGTAGGCCTGCCTATGCACATTTTATGGCTCGGCCATGTTACGTGTACCTCAAGTTGAAGATGCCTGGCCCCAGAGGTGTGATCACAGTTACCGGCAATCGGCAGAAGGTGGAGGAGTGCTTCCAGAAGGGATCCAAAATTGTCGATGGACAAATGGCAGCAGTTGAATTTCAAGAATATCAAAAGAGTGCAGATCTGAGAGATTTGCTCCGAGCTAAGAAGCCTGCCACTGCATTTCAGTCGTCTGGTGAAACGAAGCCGATTCATATTCACCCGACTGATCCCAATGCCACACCGACTCATATATCAATGACACTCGACAGCAAATAGGAAGAAGCGCTCATCCAGTTCCTCCGTGAGAACGGGGATATCTTTGCATGGAAACCTTCTGACATGCCGGGTGTACCCAAAGAACTGGCTGAGCATCGTTTGCGTGTCGACCCCAAGGGAAAACCCATCAAAGAGCATCTTCAGCGGTCTGCCGTGTAGAAGAGAAAAGCAATTGGCGAGGAAGTGGCTCGGCTCCTAGGAGCAGAGTTCATCCGTGAGATCTACCACTCCGAGTGGCTTGCCAATGTAGTCATGGTCCCTAAAAAGGACGATTCACTTTGTATGTGCATCGATTTCAAGCACATCAATCGGGCCTGCCCGAAAGATCATTTCCCTCTCCCCCGCATCGATCAGATTGTTGACTCGACTGCCGGGTGTGAGCGCTTGTCTTTTTCAGATGCATATTCCGGGTATCATCAGATCCGACTGTATGTTCCCGATGAAATAAAAACAACCTTCATCACCCAATTCGGGTGCTTTTGCTATGTCACCATGCCATTTGGTCTTAAAAATGCCGGAGCCACATTCATGAGGATGATTCAGAAGTGCCTGCTCGCTCAAATCAGTCGAAATGTGGAAGCATACATGGACGACATTGCGGTCAAGTCACGTAAAGGTTCTGACCTACTGACTGACCTCACAGAAACCTTTGCGAACCTAAGAAGGTATGATATCAATCTTAATCCGTAAAAGTGCACATTCAGAGTTCCAGGTGGAAAGTTACTCGGTTTCCTTGTTTCCGAACGAGGGATCGACACAAATCTAGAAAAAGTTTATACCATACTCTGAATGAAACGCCCTATGCGTGTGCATGACGTTCAAAAGCTTACTGGTTGTTTGGCCGCCTTGAGTCGATTCATTTACCGATTGATGAAGAAATCTGATAAGTTCGAGTGGACTGATGAAGTTGACGCTGCGTTTTTTTGCAGAGCTCAAAGCCCTGCTTTCCACCTAGCTGGTTCTTGCTGCGCCAATCAACAAAGAGCCTTTACTGCTTTATATTGCAGCCACTGGACAAGTTGTTAGTACAGTACTCACGGTCGAGCAGGAAGAAGAAGGAAAGGCTTACAAAGTTCAGTGCCCAGTGTATTATCTCTCTGAAGCTTTGACTCCATCCAAGCAACGATATCCGCATTATGAGAAGCTTGTCTATGGAATATACATGACCATGAAGAAGGTAGCACACTATTGTTGGAAATATGCCCTAGATGCAATAATAAAATGGTTATTATTATATTTCCTTGTTCATGATAATTGTCTATTGTTCATG
The DNA here is from genome assembly GCF_018294505.1 of Triticum aestivum. Taxonomy (NCBI): domain Eukaryota; kingdom Viridiplantae; phylum Streptophyta; class Magnoliopsida; order Poales; family Poaceae; genus Triticum; species Triticum aestivum. The sequence goes on from NC_057813.1 coordinate 246,914,423, forward strand.
CTATAATTGTATTAACTAGAAACCATAATACATGTGTGAATACATAGACCACAACATGTCCCTAGTGAGCCTCTAGTTGACTAGCTCGTTGATCAATAGATGGTTATGGTTTCCTGACCATGGACATTGGATGTCATTGATAATGGGATCACATCATTAGGAGAATGATGTGATGGACAAGACCCAATCCTAAGCATAGCACAAGAACATGTAGTTCGTTTGCTAAAAGCTTTTCTAATGTCAAGTATCATTTCCTTAGACCATGAGATTATGCAACTCCCGGATACCATAGGAATGCTTTGGGTGTGCCAAACGTCACAAAGTAACTGGTTGGCTATAAAGGTGCACTACGGGTATCTCCGAAAGTGTCTGTTGGGTTGGCACGAATCGATACTGGGGTTTGTCACTCCGTGTGACGGAGAGGTATCTCTGGGCCCACTCGGTAATGCATCATCATAATGAGCTCAATGTGACTAAGTAGTTAGTCATGGGATCATGCATTACGGAACGAGTAAAGTGACTTGCCGGTAAAGAGATTGAACAAGGTATTGGGATACCGACGATCAAATCTCGGGCAAGTAACATACCGATTGACAAAGGGAATTGTATACGGGATTGCTTGAATCCTTGACATCGTGGTTCGTCCGATGAGATCATCGTGGAACATGTGGGAGCCAACATGGGTATCCAGATCCCGCTGTTGGTTATTGGCCAGAGAGCTGTCTCGGTCATGTCTGCATGATTCCCGAACCCGTAGGGTCTACACACTTAAGCTTCGGTGACGCTAGAGTTGTTATGGGAATTAGTGTGCAGTTACCGAATGTTGTTCGGAGTCCCGGATGAGATCCCAGACATCACGAGGAGTTCTGGAATGGTCTGGAGGTAAAGATTTATATATGGGAAGTCCTATTTTGGCCACCGGAAAATGTTTGGGATTTTTCGGTATTGTACCGGGAAGGTTCAAGAAGGTTCCGGAGTGGGCCCACCTGCATGGGGGGACCCACATTAACGTGGGTAGTGGGGGCAAGGCCCCACACCCCTGGTCAAGGCGCACCAAGATCCCCCTTAGAAGGAATAAGATCATATCCCGAAGGGATAAGATCAAGATCCCTAAAAAAGGGGGATAACAATCGATGGGGAAGGAAATGATGGGATTTCTTTCCTCCCACCTTTTCCAACGCCCCAATGGACTTGGAGGGCAAGAAAACAGCCCCCTCCACCCCTATATATAGTGGGGAGGCGCATGGGAGCTTTACCCTTCCCCTGGCGCAGTCCTCTCCCTCCCCAACACCTCCTCCTCCTCCGTAGTGCTTGGCGAAGCTCTGCCGGAGAACTGCAAGCTCCACCACCATGCTGTCATGCTGCCGGAGCTCTCCCTCAACTTCTACTCTCCCCTTTCTGGATCAAGAAGGAGGAGACGTCCCTGGGCTGTACGTGTGATGAATGCGAAGGCACCGTTGTTCGGTGCTTAGATCGGATTCGGCCGTGATCTGAATCGCTTAGTGAACGACTCCACCGACCGCGTTCTTGCAACGCTTCCGCATTGCAATCTTCAAGGGTATGAAGATGCACTCCCTCTCTCTTGTTGCTAGAATCTCCATAGATTGATCTTGGTGATGGGTACAAAATTTTGAATTATTACTACGTTTCCCAACAGTGGCATCATGAGCTAGGTCTATTGCGTAGATTCTATGCACGAGTGGAACACAAGTAGTTTTGGGTGTTGGTTTGTTCAATTTGCTTACCGTTACTAGTCCTATCTTGATTCAGAGGCATCGTGGGATGAAGCGGCCCAGACCGACCTTACACATACGCTTACGTGAGACAGGTTCCACCGACTGACATGCACTTGTTGCATAAGGTGGCTAGTGGGTGCCAGTCTCTCCCACTTTAGTCGGATCGGATTCGATGAAAAGGGTCCTTATGAAGGGTAAATAGCAATTGGCATATCACCATTGTGGCTTTTGCGTAGGTAAGAAACGTTCTTGCTAGAAACCCATAGCAGCCACGTAAAACATGCAACAACAATTAGAGGACGTCTAACTTGTTTTTGTAGGGTATGCTATGTGATGTGATATGGCCAAAAGAATGTGATGAATGATATATGTGATGTATGAGATTGATCATGTTCTTGTAATAGGAATCATGACTTGCATGTCGATGAGTATGACAACCGGCAGGAGCCATAGGAGTTGTCTTAATTTATTGTATGACCTGTGTGTCATTGAAAACACCATGTAATTACTTTACTTTATTGCTAAACCGTTAGCCATAGTAGTAGAAGTAATAGTTGGCAAGACAACTTCATGAAGACATGATGATGGAGATCATGATGATGGAGATCATGGTGTCATGTCGGTGACGAAGGTGATCATGTCATGCCTCAAGATGGAGATCAAAGGCGCAAGATGATATTGGCCATATCATGTCACTTTATGATTTGTATGTGATGTTTGTCATGTTTACATCTTATTTTCTTAGAATGACGGTAGCATAAATAAGATGATCCCTCATTAAAATTTCACGAAAGTGTTCCCCCTAACTGTGCACCGTTGCGAAAGTTCGTTGTTTCGAAGCACCACGTGATGATCGGGTGTGATAGATTCTAACGTTCACATACAACGGGTGTAAGCCAGATTTACACACACAAAACACTTATGTTGACTTGACGAGCCTAGCATGTACAGACATGGCCTCGGAACACAAGAGACCGAAAGGTCGAACATGAGTCGTATAGTAGATACGATTAACATGGAGATGTTCACCGATGATGACTAGTCCGTCTCACGTGATGATCAGACACGGCCTAGTTGACTCGGATCATGTATCACTTAGATGACTAGAGGGATGTCTATCTGAGTGGGAGTTCATTAGATGAACTTAATTATCATGAACATAGTCAAAAGGACTTTGGAAATTATGTCGTAGCTTGCGCTTTAGTTCTACTGTTTAAGATATGTTCCTAGAGAAAATTTTAGTTGAAAGTTGATAGTAGCAATTATGCGGACTGGGTCCGTATACTGAGGATTGTCCTCATTGCTGCACAAAAGGCTTATGTCCTTAATGCACTGCTCGGTGTGCTGAACCTTGAGCGTTGTTTGTGGATGTTGCAAACATCTGACATACACATTTTGATGACTATTTGATAGTTCAGTGCGTAATGTTAAACGGTTTAGAATTGAGGCAGCAAAGACATTTTTTGAAACGTCGCAGAACATATGAGATGTTCCAACAGCTGAAATTAGGATTTCAAGCTCGTGCCCACGTCAAGAGGTATGAGACCTCCGACAAGTTTCTTAACCTGCAAACTGAGGGAGAAAAGCTCAATCATTGAGCTTGTGCTCAGATTGTCTAAGCACAACAATCACTTGAATCGAGTGGGAGTTAATCTTCCAGATGAGATAGTGATGTTTCTACAAAGTCATTGCTACCAAGCTGCTAGAGCTTCGTGATGAACTATAACATATCAGGGATAGATATGATGATCCTTGAAATATTCGTGATGTTTGACGCCGCGAAAGTAGAAATCAAATAGGAGCATCAATTGTTGATGGTTGGTAAAACCACTAATTTCAAGAAGGGCAAGGGCAAGAAGGGATACTTTAGGAAACGGCAAATCAGTTGCTGCTCTAGTGAAGAAACCCAAGGTTGAACCCAAAACCGAGACTAAGTGCTTCTGTAATGAGGGAACGGTCACTGAAGCAGAACTACCCTAGATACTTGGTAGATGAGAAGGCTGGCAAGGTTGACAGAAGTATATTGGATATACATTGTATTAAATGTGTACTTTACTAGTACTCCTAGTAGCACCAGGGTATTAAGATACCGGTTCGGTTGCTAAGTGTTAGTAACTCGAAATAAAAGAGCTATGGAATAAATGGAGACTAGCTAAAGGTGAGATGACAATGTGTGTTGGAAGTGTTTCCAAGGTTGATGTGATCAAGCATCACCTGCTCCCTCTACCATCGAGATTGGTGTTAAACCTAAATAATTTTTATTTGGTGTTCGCGTTGAGCATAAACATGATTGGATTATGTTTATCACAATATGGTTATTCATTTAAGGAGGATAATGGTTACTCTGTTTATTTGAATAATACCTTCAACGGTCTTGCACCTAAAATGAATGGTTTATTGAATCTCGATCATAGTGATACACATGTTCGTGCCAAAAGATATAAGATAGTAATGATAGTACCACGTACTTGTGGCACTGCCACTTAAGTCATATTGGTATAAAACACATGAAGAAGCTCCATATTGATGAATCTTTGGACTCACTCATTTTTGAAAAGATTGAGACATGCGAACCACATCTATTGGTATATACGCATGAAGAAACTCCATGTAGATGGATCGTTTGGACTCACTTGTTTTTGAATCACTTGAGACATGCAAATCATACCACATGGGCAAGATGACTGAAAGGCCTCGTTTTCAGTGAGATGGAACAAGAGAGCAACTTGTTGGAAGTAATACATTTGATGTGTGCAATCCAATGAGTGTTGAGGCACACAGTGAATATAGTTATGTTCTTACTTCACAGATGATTTGAGTAGATGTTGAGTATATTTACTTGATGAAACACAAGTCTAAATTATTGAAAGGTTCAAGTAATTTCAGAGTGAAGTTGAAGATCGTCGTGACAAGAGGATAAAATGTCTATGATATGATCATAGAGATGAATATCTGAGTTATGAGTTTGGTACACAATTAAGACCTTGTGGAAATTGTTTCACAATTAATACCGCCTGGAACACCAGTGTGATGGTGTGTCCGAACATCATAACCGCACCCTATTGCATATGGTGCATACCATGATGTCTCTTATCGAATTACCACTATCGTTTATAGGTTAGGCATTAGAGACAACCGCATTCACTTTAAATAGGGTACTACGCAATTCCATTGAGACGACACATTATGAACTATGGTTTGGAGAAACCTAAGTTGTCGTTTCTTAAAAGTTTGGGGCTGCGACTTATGTGAAAAAGTTTCAGGCTGATAAGCTCGAACCCAAAGCGGATAAATGCATCTTCATAGGACACCCAAAAACAGTTGGGTATACCTCCTATCTCAGATCCGGAAGCAAAAGGGATTGTTTCTAGAATCAGGTCCTTTCTGGAGGAAAAGTTTCTCTTGAAAGAATTGAGTGGGAGGATAGTGGAGACTTGATGATGTTATTGAACCATCACTTCAACTAGTGTGTAGCAGGGCACAGGAAGTTATTCCTATGGCGCCTACACCAATTGAAGTGGAAGCTGATGATAGTGATCATGAAACTTCAGATCAAGTCACTACCAAACCTCGTCGGTTGACAAGGATGAGTACTACTTCAGAGTGGTACTTAATCCTGTCTTGGAGGTCATGTTGCTAGACAACAATGAACCTACGAGCTATGGAGAAGCGATGGTGGGCCCGGATTCCGACGAATGGCTCGAGGCCATATAATCCGAGAGAGGATCCATGTATGAAAACAAAGTATAGACTTTGGAAGAACTACTTGATAGTCGTAAGGCTATTGGGTATAGATGGATTTTAAAAGGAAAACGGACAATGATGGTAAGTATCACCACTAAGAAAGCTCGACTTGTCGTTAAGATGTTTTCCGACAAGTTCAAGGAGTTGACTACGATGAGACTTTCTCACTCGTAGCGATGCTAAGAGTCTGTTGGAATTATATTAGCAGTTACTGCATTATTTATGAAATCTTGCAGATAGGATGTCAAAACATTGTTTCCTCGATGATTTTTTTTGAGGAAAGGTTGTATGTGATACAACCAGAAGGTTTTGTCAATCCTGAAAGATGCTAACAAGTATGCAAAGCTCCAGTAATCCTTCTAAGGACTGGAGTAAGCATCTCGGAGTTGGAATATACGCTTTGATGAGATGATCAAAGATTTTGGGTTGATACAAAGTTTATGAGAAACATGCATTTCCAAAGAAGTGAGTGGGAGAACTATATCATTTCTGATGAGTATATGTTGTTAACATATTGTTGATCAGAAATGCTGTAGAATTTCTAGAAAGCATAAAGGGTTATTTGAAAAGTTTTTTTCAATGGAAAACCTGGATTAGGCTACTTGAACATTGAGCATCAAGATCTATAAGGATAGATCAAAATTCTTAATAGTACTTTCAAATGAACACATACCGTGAGAAGATTTTGAAGGAGTTCAAAATAGATCGGCAAAGAAGGAGTTCTTGGCTGTAAGGTGTGAGTATTGAGTAAGACTCAAGACCTGACCACGGCAGAAGAGAGAGAAAGGACGAAGGTCGTCCCCTATGCTTTAGACGTAGGCTCCACAATATGTTATGCTGTGTACCGCACCTGAAGTGTGCCTTGCCATGAGTCAGTAAAGGGGTACAAGAGTGATCCAGGAATGGATCACATGACAGTGGTCAAACTTATCCTTAGTAACTAGTGGACTAAGGAATTTTCTCGATTATGGAGGTGGTAAAAGAGTTCGTCGTAAAGGGTTACATCGATGCAATCTTTGACACTAATCCGGATGACTCTGAGTAGTAAACTGGATTCGTATAGTAGAGCAATTATATGGAATAGTTCCAAATAGTGCGTGGTAGCTGCATCTACAAGATGACGTAGAGATTTGTAAAGCACACATGGATCTGAAAGGTTCAGACCCAGTGACTAATAATCTCTCTCACAAGTGAGATATGATCAAACCCCATGGGTGTGTGATTCATTACGATCACATAGTGATGTGAACTAGATTATTAACTCTAGTGCAAGTGGGAGACTATTGGAAATATGCCCTAGAGGCAATAATAAAATGGTTATTATTATATTTCCTTGTTCATGATAATTGTCTATTGTTCATGCTATAATTGTATTAACTAGAAACCGTAATACATGTGTGAATACATAGACCACAACATGTCCCTAGTGAGCCTCTAGTTGACTAGCTCGTTGATTAATAGATGGTTATGGTTACCTGACCATGGACATTGGATGTCATTAATAACGGGATCACATCATTAGGAGAATGATGTGATGGATAAGACCCAATCCTAAGCATAGCACAAGATCGTGTAGTTCGTTTGCTAAAAGCTTTTCTAATGTCAAGTATCATTTCCTTAGACCATGAGATTGTGCAACTCCCGGTTACCATAGGAATGCTTTGGGTGTGCCAAACATCACAACGTAACTGGGTGGCTATAAAGGTGCACTACGGGTATCTCCGAAAGTGTTTGTTGGGTTGGCACGAATCGAGACTGGGATTTGTCACTCCGTGTGATGGAGAGGTATCTCTGGGCCCACTCGGTAATGCATCATCATAATGAGCTCAATGTGACTAAGTAGTTAGTCATGGGATCATGCATTACGGAACGAGTAAAGTGACTTGCCGGTAACAAGATTGAACGAGGTATTGGGATACCGACAATCGAATCTCGGGCAAGTAACGTACCGATTGACAAAGGGAATTGTATACGGGATTGCTTGAATCCTTGACATCGTGGTTCATCTGATGAGATCATCGTGGAACATGTGGGAGCCAACATGGGTATCCAGATCCCGTTGTTGGTTATTGGCCAGAGAGCTGTCTCGGTCATGTCTGCATGATTCCCGAACCCATAGGGTCTACACACTTAAGGTTCGGTGACGCTAGAGTTGTTATGGGAATTAGTGTGCAGTTACCGAATGTTGTTCAGAGTCCCGGATGAGATCCCGGACATCACGAGGAGTTCCAGAATGGTCCAGAGGTAAAGATTTATATATGGGAAGTCCTATTTTGGCCACCGGAAAATGTTCGAGATTTTTCGATATTGTACCGGGAAGGTTCTAGAAAGTTCCGGAGTGGGGCCCACCTGCATGGGGGGACCCACATGAACGTGGGTAGTGGGGGCAAGGCCCCACACCCCTGGTCAAGGCGCACCAAGATCCCCCCTTAGAAGAATAAGATCATATCCCGAAGGGATAAGATCAAGATCCCTAAAAAACGGGGATAACAATCGGTGGGGAAGGAAATGATGGGATTTCTTTCCTCCCACCTTTGCCAACGCCCCAATGGACTTGGAGGGCAAGAAACCAGCCTCCTCCACCCTTATATATAGTGGGGAGGCGCATGGGAGCTTCACCCTTCCCCTGGCGCAGTCCTCTCCCTCCCCAACACCTCCTCCTCCGTAGTAGTGCTTGGCGAAGCTCTGCCGAAGAACTGCAAGCTCCACCACCACGCTGTCGTGTTGCCGGAGCTCTCCCTCAACTTATCCTCTCCCCTTGCTGGATCAAGAAGGGGGAGACGTCCCCGGGCTGTATGTGTGTTGAACGCGGAGGCACCGTTGTTCGGTGCTTAGATCGGATTCGGCCGCGATCTGAATCGCTTAGTGAACGACTCCACCGACCGCGTTCTTGCAACGCTTCCGCATCGTGATCTTCAAGGGTATGAAGATGCACTCCCTCTATCTTGTTGCTAGAATCTCCATAGATTGATCTTGGTGATGCGTAGAAAATTTTGAATTATTGCTACGTTTCCCAACAACTATTTCTCTGATCACTCCATTACAGTCGTTAGCGACGCACCTTTATCTGAAATTCTCAACAACAGAGATGCAACTGGTCGAGTAGGAAAATGGGAGATTGAACTCCTTCCATTGGATATCAAGTTTGAGGCAAATAAAGCTATCAACTCCCAGGCAATCGCAGATTTCCTTGCCAAGTGGATTGAGCAGCAACTGCCGACTCAAGTTCACTCGAAGCATTGGACCATGTTCTTCGATGGCTCCAAGATGATGAACGGCTCCGGTGCTAGGGTAGTGTTGGAATCCCCCCCCGTGGAGACAATCTTAGCTATGTTCTCCAAATTCATTTTGACTCTTCCAACAACGAAGCTGAATATGAAGCACTTACAGGTTGCGTATGGCCATTTCACTCGCCTTATGGTCTACGGTGACTCGGATTTGGTGGTTAATCAAGTGATGAAAGAATGGGATGTCAGGAGCCCAACCATGACTGGTTATTGCAATGCAGTAAGAAAGCTGGAAAAGAAGTTTGCAGGGTTGGAGCTTCACCATATACCCCGACTGAAAAATCAAGCCGCAGATGAATTAGCAAAGATAGGATCTAAGAGAGAGGCCATTCCCAACAATGTGTTTTTGGAACATATTCATTCACCTTCAGTTCAAGAAGATCCTTTCACTAAAGAGTTCCCACAGCCTAAGAGCGCCACAGATCCGACTGAAATCGAAATCCCAACCTGGTCGACTTAGTCATGGAGGTTTTGGTCGTCACTCCCGACTGGACAATGGCATACATCACATACATTCTTAGGAAGGAGCTTCTAGAGGATGAGGAAGAGGCTCGACAGATCGTCCGACGATCTAAAGCCTTTACTGTGATAAAAGGTCAGTTGTTCAGAGAAAGCATTACTGGAGTCTGTCAGAAGTGCATCACGCCAGAAGAAGGCCGAATGATCCTCAATGATATTCACTCGGGGACCTGTGGTCATCATGCGTCCTCTCGGACCATCGTGGCCAAAGCATACCGAGCTGGATTTTACTGGCCACATGCCAACGAGATGGCAAAAGAAATAGTAGACAAATGTGAAGGCTGTTAGTTTTACTCCAACATGCCCCATAAGCTTGCGTCAGCTCTGAAGACTATTCCACTCGTCTGTCCTTTCGTTGTCTGGGGATTGGATATGGTTGGACCTCTGAGGACTGGCAGGAGTGGATTTACCCATGTGCTGGTAGCAGCCGACAAGTTCACCAAATGGATCAAAGCCAAGCCCATTAAAAACCTTGAAGCAAGTGCAGCTGTAAGTTTCATCAGAGAATTGATATTCAGATATGGTGTTCCGCACAGCATCATCACGGATAACGGGTCGAACTTTGACTCTGACGAGTTTAGAGACTTTTGTGCTTCCCAAGGCACGAGGGTCGATTATGCTTCAGTTGCCCATCCTCAGTCAAATGGGCAGGCTGAAAGAGCAAATGGATTGATTTTCAAAGGACTAAAACCCCGATTGATGCGTGACCTCAAGCATGCAGCAGGTGCCTCGGTCGATGAACTTCCATCAGTACTTTGGGGATTGAGGACAACTCCTAATCGGCCGACTGGACGAACTCCATTCTTCTTAGTCTAGGAGCTGAAGCTGTACTCCCGAGTGATCTGCTCCACAATGCACCCCGAGTTGAGCTCTTCTTAGAAGAAGAAGCAGAACAGGCTCGGCAAGATGCATTCGATCTCCTGGAAGAAGAAAGAGAAATGGCCATGATCCGGTCGACCATTTATCAACAGGACCTACGCTGACTCCATGCTAGAAACATAAGGGGGCGGGCATTTCAGGAGGGAGACTTGGTTCTTCGAGTGGACCAGCAGAGACCGCACAAGCTCGCCCCTGCTTGGGAAGGCCCTTTCGTCATCACCAAAGTGCTCCACAATGGAGCATATCGTCTTTCAACGTCGAGCACAATAAAGATGAGCCACGTGCTTGGAATGCGGAACTACTCCGCCCCTTTTACTATTAATCATTCAGACTATTGAGATGTAATAAGAAATACCTTTTAGTTTGATTATCAAAGACATGATTTTCAAGTCTTCCGAATGATTGTTGTTCATTTTTTGCATGTTCTAAAATCCCCAGTGGGTGCCATAGCTGCGAATCTGTTTCGCCTAAGTTGAAAAGGAAAATCACTACAAAAAATACACTTCCGTGATGATACGTGTTTGTCACAGTAGGTCACGTTCTTTGTCATGCATGTACATCCATGACAAATTTATGACAGAATCAAGATAGTCATACATGTGCTGTCGTAGAACTGTTCCATGACATTACCAAAATTATCATCACGGAAGTGTCCACTTCCATGACGATAAATCGCGCGTCACAGAAGTGCTTTCGTCAAGGGTGACCGCCACATGGCATCCACCTTAACAGAACACCGTTAAGATATCGGGTCAGGTTTTGGATATGATAACCCATTAACAGCCCCGACCAATGGGGATTTCCTCGTGTAAAATCATCATTGGCTGGAGGAAACACGTGTCGACTCATCGCTGGGACAGATGTCATCCACTCATTGGACAGAAGGCGCCTATGATACGTCGACACGTGGCACGGCCCAACAGAGGCCCATTGCTGTGAAAAGGCCGGTCTGTTTGACTTGGTCAAAAGGTGGCGGGCCGGCCCATGGAAAGCCTATTAACGGCCTGTTCGCATATAGCCCATTTACAGCCCGCTAACCCAAGGCTCGTTACGCCCTATTTGAATTAGGCCCTGTCGGTGTCAAAACCGGCAGATCTCGGGTAGGGGGTCCCAAACTGTGCGTCTAGGCGGATGGTAACAGGAGACAAGGGACACGATGTTTTTACCCAGGTTCGGGCCCTCTCGATGGAGGTAAAACCCTACTCCTGCTTGATTAATATTGATGATATGGGTAGTACAAGAGTAGATCTACCATGAGATCAGAGAGGCTAAACCCTAGAAGCTAGCCTATGGTATGATTGTTGTTCGTCCTACGGACTAAAACCCTCCGGTTTATATAGGTACCGAAGAGGGTTAGGGTTATACAGAGTCGGTTACAATGGTAGGAGATCTACATATCCGTATCACCAAGCTTGCCTTCCACGCCAAGGAAAGTCCCATTCGGACACGGGACAAAGTCTTCAATCTTGTATCTTCATAGTCCAGGAGTCCGGCCAAAGGTGATAGTTCGGCTATCCGAACACCCCCTAATCCAGGACTCCCTCAGTAGCCCCTGAACCAGGCTTCAATGACGACGAGTCCGACGCGCATATTGTCTTCAGCATTGCAAGGCGGGTTCCTCCTCCGAATACTTCATAGAAGATTTTGAACACAAGGATAGTGTCCGGCTCTGCAAAATAAGTTCCACATACCACCATAGAGAGAATAATATTCACACAAATTCAATTTGCTGACGTATTCTGTGGCGTGACATCACACCGCGGCCAAGCCTTTATTCGAATCGTTTTATTGTCCCACCTCAGCGCGTTTAGCGAGGCGGTTTCCTTGGCACATCTTGTCAAAGCAGAGATCATGTCCCCTTATTCCGGGATTCTCATCAATACGGGCGTGGGTAACCCAACTGCGCCATTGATTACGACGCTTGGGAGATAAGTGAGTTTTACCAGGCTGGTGGGGATGCATAGCTTCGTCCGCCCATATAAGGGGATAAGGATCCACTCTTTCCATTTACGCCTTCTTCCTCTTTTGCTTATCCATCTCCGTGCACTCGATCTCCAACACCCAAGCTCGCACTTCCCACCTCAACCTTCTCCAGTCATGTCCGGAGCGGGAGGCAGGTGGATGGCCTCCTCCGTCACAGAGGGGCACATCAAAAAGTTGAGGAAGGCCAGATACTTGTCCAGCGACATCGCGCACCGGCTCCCAGATGAGGGGCAGCTCATCCCCACCCCTAGGCCCCATGAGAGGGTGGTGTTCCTCACCCACTTCCTCCGTGGACTAGGTTTTCCACTTCACCCATTTGTCCAGGGGCTCATGTTCTACTACGGCCTGGATTTCCATGATCTGGCCCCAAATTTCATCCTCAACATCTCATTGTTTATCGCCGTGTGCGAGGCCTTCCTCTGCATCCAGCCCCACTTTGGCTTACGGCTGAAGACCCTCAATGTCAAGCCGAAGGTAGTGGGCGGCCGCCAAGCGGAGTGCGGAGGCGCCATGGTGGGAAAAATGCCCAATGTCACATGGCTCGAGGGCTCCTTTGTGGAAACCATCAAGGGGTGGCAATCGGGGTGGTTCTACATCACCGAGCCGTGTGACCCTGAATGGGCAGCGGCCCCCGAATTCCGATCTGGCATCCCCACACGGCTCACCTCTTGGAAAGAGATGGGCCTATCGTGGGGTAATTCGGAAGAGGTGACCGGACTCCAAACCTGCGTCCAAAACCTGATGGACAAGAAGGTTAAAATCGTCACCGTAGTCCAGGTCATGCTCTTCTGCCGCATCATCCCGTGTCAACGACGGGCCTTTAACCTGTGGGAATTCGACCCGGCCCAGCACCAAACTTTGTCTAGGCTTTTTGACACAACTCACGAAGATGCCTGGAAGGTGCTATTCAAGGGCTCCAAGGTTCACCCTCCCACTACCGAGGATCGCGGATTCTATGCGAAGTGCCAAGCCAGCGCGGTAAGTTCATTCTACCCATCACAGGATATTTGTTTCTCATAGTTTGACTCTATACGGGATCTAAGCTCCCATTCCTTTGACAGGACTGGCAGAAGAAGTCCGGACAGATCGACTGTCCGGCTCCTTTGCCAGAAGACCCAGCGGACGCCCAATTGATGGGGCTGCTAGTTCCGCCACCTCACGTGGTGCCGGAGAAGAAGGCCAAGAAGAAGACCACGGGAACTCGAAAGAGTTCCCGGCGCCAGGTGTTATCGGACTCATCGTCCGATGACTCAGAGGCGGGCTCCTCCCGTGAAGGCGAGGAGGAGCAAAAAGAGGCCTCTCCCCCAGTGGGGGGAGAGAAGAAAAGGAAGGCCGCCCCAACTGGGGAGGCCGGAGGGTCCAAGAAGGGAAGGACCCTTCCTCCGGACTTTTCCACCAGCGCCGACGATGGAGAAGAGGAGTGGCCACCGAGGGATAAGCCCCCAGCGACATCGTAAGTGTCCGGATACCAGAATAACTCATGGCGTTTCATTTGTCATATAGGGTCTCCTAACGCCGAATACAACCCTGCAGCCCACCCAAGGACGGGCTCGACACTTCAACGAGTGGCTCCCTGGCTCCGTCAGACGTGAATAGTACTTCACTTCCGGCCGCCTCCTCTCCTCGCGCTGTGGACGACGCTGAGGTGGGGTCCCAAAAGGGGCCCAGCCAGGAGGAGGAGGTCCCGGAGGCGCCGCAAGGCAACCTCCCGGACTCCGGGCATAATGGGGATCAAACCCCAAAGGGCTCTAAGTCGGGCCCTGGGCCGGACTCCACACCGGAACCTTCAGTGGTTCCGGAGTCCGGCAGGCGACCCCTTCGTAAGAAGGGCGAGTCTATGACACCGGTGACCTCCGTCCAACCGGAGGCACCGGATAATTTGCTGGAGGCGCTTAACGGCGCCTCCATCGATGAGGGGCACCGCACTATTATGAGTGTGGTGATCCAGAAAGTTCAGTCCGCCAAGAGCGGGCTGACCGAAGCCTGTGCCAGCCTTCTAACATGCTTTGAGGTATGTATTTAAGATATGTAAAAATATTACCGCATAGACAGTAGCCCCTGATGCTCAGTTTGGTGTTCGGAAAGAAAAGCCTAACTAAGGATCTAAAAATATGTACACAGGAGTCTAACATAGGTATGTCAATATGGGGAATGCAGGCTGTGCTGCTGACCTCTGCCGCACTGACTGCGGAGGTCGATGCATTGAAGCAGAGCCTCGAGTGGTCCGAGAATGAACTTGGCCTTGCCAAAAAGCGGCTCGAGGACAAGGAAGGTAAGTTGTACCTTATGGAAGTATATAAAAGATGTGGTTGCAACAAATACCAGGAATAACCTGAGAATTGCAGGGGCCACGAATGAGGTGGTGACCCTGAAGGAAGCGGTGTCCAAGGCCTAAGGCAATGCGGCCGCGAAGTGCACCGAGCGAGAGAAGCAGGAGGCATGGGTGGCGGAGGTGCGGCAAGAGCTCCAGGCTCTCGTGGAAAAACATGAGAGTTTGGAGCGTGACTCAAAGACTCAAGAGTCAGAGCTCGCCTCGGCTCTTGAGAGCGCCAAAGCCGCTAAGGCCGAAGCCCAAAAAGCCCTCCAGGAAATTGAGGCGATGAAGAAGATAGCGGCGGGTAAGGCATTCTTCATGCAAAGCAAACACGTGAAGGTGAATTACTTGTTACTTACCCGAACCGGAGCTCTCCAGGAGCATTCGCAGATCTGCCCTGCAGTGTGTCCGACGCTGCCGCATTCTACCGGGCCAAGGAGGGGAGCTCGACGGAGAAGGTGTTCTGGTCTCAGTACGCTGAGGCCGGACACCCTGTGCCCTTGAGCGACCAGCTGAAGCAGCTGGTTGAGCTCCATAATGTGGCCGAACAGGCCATGAAGGGCCTCATAGTTCGGCTGTGGCCTAAGGAAGCCATTCCTGGGAGCTACTTCGGGCTGGTGAGGCGGCTGATGGATGCCTGTCCATGGATTGAAGTCGTTAAGTGCTCCGTTTGTATCGAAGGTGCCCGTAGGGCCCTTGCCCGTGCTAAAGTGCACTAGGGCAAGATGGATGCTGAGAAGCTTGTGACGGACGCTCCACCGCCGGGCAAGGAGTATCACAAGCCCGAGATGTATTATGCGGGCGCCCTGAAGGGTGCCCGCCTTATAGCGGGTGAATGCTCCAAAGATGTAATTTTTGACTAAACTCGCATTTGTTATCCTGTACGCTTGAAAACTAGTTCATATGCGCTAAGCAACACTTGTGAATTTAAAATATTACCTTATGTGCGACCGTTTATTAATTTTGAGAGATGGCGAGTCGTCGGCTTCTGCCCCCGTGCCGCGAGTGATGGGTTGTTCGGGATAAACTTGAGCGCTCTTTTTCCCATTCTTGGGTCCTTCGAGGGAGGCGCTCAATCACAACGAACAAGGCAACCGGACTATAATGCTTGAACACTCTCACTTAGCCATAGAATTCTATAATTTTAAATTTCGGCGAAGCCCCTAGTATTCGGAAGACGAATTTGGGGCGCTATCCACGCCTGGGCCGGACAAAGCCGGCTCCTCGCTCTAAGCGGCATAAGTCTTTAGGGACTCGAAAACCTCTCGAACAGCGACCGGGTCTCGCCCTATCATGACGGTCAATTTTAGCTTTCTCCACTGAGGTGCTCAACCCAGCACAACTGGGGCACAATCGCAGTGGTTCTCCCAGCGCTACCTTCGCCGATATAACGGAACGTATGGTACCAAAACATGGGAGCCAGGCAAACCCAACTATTGACCCAAGACATGATTCGGAGCCGATGCATATAATGCTATAAGTTCGGGGTGCCGCACTTGTGAAAGTGTTCGGACTTATCACACCATATTTTGGGGTACTTAAGCCCCTGGTGTATTTGGCCGTACCAAAGCGTACGGATGCAACATGTCATAAGTGAACATATATAGGTAAAAAAGAAGGAATGCAATAATAGACAAGAGCTATGCATTGTTTTCTTTAAAGGGCTGCGGTAAAAGCAGAACGATACAAATAGTGCGATAAGCAAGGGACGGGACTATTTGACATGTCCTCCTCCAGAAGCAAGCTTCGGGATGATATGTAAAATAGGTATACTGCTCGTTATAGAGACCACCTGGACCCTCGACGTAGCTTTCTGCTTCCCCGGCTGTTGCATCATGTGTTCGGCGATTCTACCGCCGGACAGGGCTTCTTGATAAAGGAGTCCTGAAAGTAAGAACAAAGAATTACACAATCGGGAGCCCCTGGTGCGGTTGAGCCGCATTTTGGGCCTGCCGTGGTCGTGCCCCTCCCCCTATGCCAATGGTATTTCTAGAGCGTAATGATGTACGTGTAGTACTGGTTTCGCAATTTCACGAGGGCTGGGGTTGGGGCCACATTGCTACGCGTGCTCGGGACGTGCCGGGCGGTCTTGTTGTAGGTTACTCCGGGCGCACTTGACGGTGTCCAAACGCTTAATAGCTGGACTCGAGAATTGTCTTGAAAGGCTGCTTTGTATTTCCGCCGCGAGAGCCGCCGTATGCTCCTCCATTCAGAGAGAGTGTTCGGTGTTTCCGTTGACCGTAATAACTCCTCGAGGGCCTGGCATCTTTAGCTTGAGATATGCATAGTGCGGCACCGCATTGAACTTTGCAAAGGTGGTTCGTCCGAGCAGTGCGTGATAGCCGCTGCGGAATGGGACTATTTCGAAGATTAACTGCTCGCTTCGGAAGTTATCCGGAGATCCGAAGACCACTTCAATTGTAACTGAGCCTGTACAGTTGGCCTCTACACCTGGTATGACGCCTTTAAAGGTCGTCTTTGTGGGTTTAATCCTTGAGGGGTCTATGCCCATCTTGCGCACTGTATCCTGATAAAGCAGGTTCAGGCTGCTGCCGCCGTCCATCAGGACTCTAGTGAGGTGAAATCCGTCAATGATTGGGTCTAGAATCAATGCGGCGAATCCGCCGTGGCGGATGCTAGTGGGGTGGTCCCTTCGTTCAAAAGTGATCGGGCAAGAGGACCACGGGTTGAACTTTGGGGCGACTGGCTCCATCGCATATACATCCCTTAGTGCACGCTTCCGCTGCCTTTTGGGTATGTGGGTTGCGTATATCATGTTCACCGTCCGCACTTTTAGAGGGAAGACCTTCTGTCCTCTATTGTTCGGCGGCCGGGGTTCCTCCTCGTCGTTGCTATGTAGCCCCTTGTCATTGTTTTCGGCATGTAACTTGCCTGCCTGCTTGCACACCCAACAATCCCTGTTGGTGTGGTTGGCTAGTTTTTCGGGGGTGCCGTGTATCTGGCATGAGCGATCGAGTATTCGGTCCAAATTGGACGGGCCCGGAGTATTTCTTTTGAATGGCTTTTTCCGCTGACCGGGTTTAGAGCCTCTGAATCCGGCATTGACTGCCGTATCTTCAGCATTATCGCCGTTAATGCGGCGCTTGTGCTTGTTGCGACGCGACCTGCCATTGCTGTCCTTGGTATCCGAATTACCAGGGCTCTTGGTCATGTTGTTACTACGAGCTAGCCAGTTGTCTTCTCCCGCGCAAAAGCAGGTCATGAGTGTTGTGAGGGCTGCCATGGATTTAGGCTTTTCCTGTCCTAGGTGCCGGGCGAGCCACTCATCGTGGATGTTATGTTTGAAGGCTGCAAGGGCCTCTGCATCCGGACAGTCGACGATTTGATTTTTCTTGGTTAGGAACCGTGTCCAGAATTGTCTGGCCGGTTCCTCTGGCTGCTGAATTATGTGGCTTAGGTCATCGGCGTCTGGTGGTCGCACATAGGTGCCCTGGAAATTGTCGAGGAATGCGGCTTCTAGGTCTTCCCAACAACCAATTGACTCCGCTGGCAGGCTGTTAAGCCAATGCCGAGCGGGTCCTTTAAGCTTGAGTGGGAGGTATTTTATGGCGTGTAGATCATCACCGCGGGCCATGTGGATATGAAGGAGATAGTCCTTGATCCAGACCACAGGATCTGTTGTGCCATCGTATGATTCAATGTTCACGGGTTTGAAACCCTCAGGGATCTGATGATCCATCACTTCGTCTGTGAAGCATAGTGGGTGTGCGGCGCCTCTGTATTGGGCTATATCACGACGTAGCTCAAATGGGTTTTGTCTGCTGTGTTCGGCCCGGCCGGATTTGCTGTATCCGGCGTGACGGTTGTCGTCACGTGTAGTGAGGCGCCCATGCGATCCGTAGATCGATCTTGTCTGCCTTGCCTTGTCCTCCAATATATCTCGCAGGTCTGGCGCACTTCCCCGTGCCTTGGTATTTTTTGAGCGGCGCCGGGGTGCGGCTTGAGTGGAGGGCCGGGAGGCCTCTCTGTCGCGGCCACGAGGTGGCCGGTCGGCCGCATCCTGCGCTGGTGATGTAGGTTTGAGTGCTTCCTCCTCTAATCGGGGTAGCAGCCTGCGTTTTGGGTAGCTCTTGGAGGGGCGTTCGAGTTCGTACTCTTCGGCCGCAAGGACTTCAGTCCATCTGTCAGCTAGCAAATCTTGATCAGCTCTAAGCTGCTGCTGCTTTTTCTTGAGGCTGCTTGCCGTGGCCATAAGCCTGCGTTTGAAACGCTCCTGTTCGACGGGATCCTCAGGCACGACAAATTCGTCGTCGTCGAGGCTTGCCTCGTCTTCGGAGGGAGGCATGTAATTATCGTCCTCTACCTCTCTATCTGCCGCTCTCTCATGAGGGCTGGCTTCTCCATCCTCCTGTGCTGAATCCTGCTGGAGGGGGTTGTCTTCGGCACTTTCCGGGGTGTTATTGTCTCCCGTGCCGGAATCACCGTTTTTGCTGTGGCGGGATTTAGAGCGGCGCCGCTGACGCCGGCGCTTAGGCTGTTTCTTGGAGGGGTCATCCTCCGTTGTTCCATCGCCGTTCCCGTCTTTTGGGATGTCCACCATGTAAATGTCGTAGGACGAGGTGGCCTTCCAGTGCCCTGTAGGTACTGGTTCTTGGTCGTCTCCTGCATCGTCGTCCATACCGTCGATGTCTTCGGAGTCGAAGTCGAGCATGTCGGTTAAATCATCGACAGTGGCTACGAAGTGGGTGGTGGGTGGGTTTTGAATTTCTTCGTCGTCCGCATCCCAGCCTTCCTGACCATGGTCCGGCCAGGGCTCTCCTGATAAAGAGAGAGACTTTAGTGAATTCAGGATGTCGCCAAAGGGCGAGTGCTGAAAGATGTCCGCGGCGGTGAACTCCATGACCGGCGCCCAATCGGGTTCGATTGGCAGGGGCGCGGAAGGTCCGGAGTCCGGAGAGGAGTCCGGTACCTTGGAGTTACGAGCCTTGCAAAGGACAGGGATAGTATTCGGCTCCATCGCCGTAGAGATAGCAGCCCCCGAGGCGGTGTCCAGCCACCCGTCCTCGGTCGACGCAGTCGGCTCCGAGCTAAGGGTCGGAGCGGACACTTGTGCGGCCTCCAGGGCACTGTCTGGCGGCAGAGCTAGATCATGCCCATCGCGACAGTGCGGCGCGCTTGGCTGTGGCTCGAACCCATCCAAGATCAAGTCTCCGCGGACGTCAGCCGTATAGTTCAAACTTCCAAATCTGACCTGATGGCCAGGGGCGTAGCTTTCAATCTGCTCCAGACGGCCAAGCGAATTGGCCTGCAGTGCAAAGCCGCCGAATATGAAGATCCGTCCGAGAAGAAAAGTCTCACCCTGGACCGCATCATTGTTGATGATCGGAGGAGCCATCGGGCCTAAAGATGACGACACAGAGGAACTCTCAATGAAAGCACCAATGTCGGTGTCAAAACCGGCGGATCTCGGGTAGGGGGTCCCGAAATGTGCGTCTAGGCGGATGGTAACAGGAGACAAGGGACACGATGTTTTTACCCAGGTTCAGGCTCTCTCTATGGAGGTAAAACCCTACTCCTGCTTGATTAATATTGATGATATGGGTAGTACAAGAGTAGATCTACCACGATATTAGAGAGGCTAAACCCTAGAAGCTAGCCTATGGTATGATTGTTGTTCGTCCTATGGACTAAAACCCTCCGGTTTATATAGGCACCGAAGAGGGTTAGGGTTACACAGAGTCGGTTACAATGGTAGGAGATCTACATATCCGTATCGCCAAGATTGCCTTCCACGCCAAGGAAAGTCCCATCCGGACACGGGACAAAGTCTTCAATCTTGTATCTTCACAGTCCAGGAGTCCGGCCAAAGGTGATAGTTCGGCTATCCGGACACCCCCTAATCTAGGACTCCCTCAGGCCCAGTAGCGTCATCTGGGCCATCCAATATGATACCAGCCCGTTTTCACTTCTGGCCCATCTATGGCCCATGACGTCTTTCGGCCCATATGAGGCCCTATGTAACTCTTGGCCTATTAACGGCCCGTGGTGAAACTGGCCCGTAATGAATAGTGTATCACTTTACACCCATTAACGGCCCATGGTGAAATTGGCCCGTATAGAACAGTGTATCACTTTATACCCATTAACGGCCCGTTATTCCGTTGGGCCGTTTCCAGCCCATGTTATCTTTCAGCCTTCTCAGAGCCCATTTATTCTTGGGCTCATTTCCAGCATTCGTTTACTTACGATCCGTTACTGTCATTTTTTGCTTGTGGGCCAAATTCAGCCCGTGGTTACCGTCGGCCCGTGGTTACAGTCGGCCCGTTTGTGGTCCATTAATACGTTGGGCCGTTTTCATAGCGTCATCAAATACGGCCTATTAACGATGGCCCGTTATGGTCGGCCCATGAACGGACGATTCCAACTCTAGCCCGTTTACGGCCAGAATGCGGTCTGTTTGGCCCATGTTTGGCCAATCGATCATACGACCCGTATAAGGCCCATTGATGATACGACCCGTAGAAGGCCCATTATTTCTACGGCCCGTAGAAGGCCCATTATTTCTACGGCCCGTAGAAGGCCCACTTTTTCTATGACTCGTAGAAGGCCCACTATTTATACGGCCCGTAGAAGTCCCACTATTTATACGGCCCGTAGAAGGCCCACTATTTCTATGGCCCGTAGGTCCAGTGTCACTACAGTAAATATTAGCCCATGGTTATTGTGGCCTAGTTTTAAAAAAATGGTTATTGCAGCCACTAGCAAACCGCAGAAATAGAACTGCACTGACTACAAGCAAACAAATAAACAAGACAACAAGGAAATAAATAAGCAAGCAACTTACACTAGGCTATCACGGCTATTACACATATTACATCCACTAGGCATCAAAGTTCGCCACCAGTGCAAATATAGGGAACACAGCAGCATATAAACGCTGCAGCATAGAAAGTCCAAAGTGAAACCACTTCAGAAGAGCTCAAGAAACAATATCCTGGGTACCCATAATGCTGGCAAGATGCTTAGCAAGCTTATTAACTTTCTCTTGTTTGGCGCTTAAGTCCTCCAGCGCTTGCTGTTGCACCAGAAAGTATGCATCTGAATTCTGCAGGGACTTCCTCAGTCCTTCGGCTTCCTGTCGCATAACAATTAATCGATGTCTTTCAACTTGAAGTTGAGACTCAAGAAGCCGAACTGATCCAGGAAACGAGTTCGAAGAGCTGGTGCCAGCAGTGGTAGCCAGTAACTCGAACACTACATCAAGACAAGACTTTGGGGTTGTCTCAGTGTCTTCAATATGGTTTTTATCAGCTTTCTTGGAGACCAACAGGGATGTCTCACTATCTTGAACCTTATCTGCATTACTTCCTTTACCATTGCATAACAGGGTACTCTTCTCCAATATTTTATCCGTGTTCTAAAAGAAAAACAAACAAACACATCTTAGATTTACAATGTAGTATATGAAACTCATTTTGGTAAACCAGTTCAGTAGTAAGGTGGACAGGATAACAACATGAAACAAACATATATCTATGTAGTATGGTCACTGTATGGTCTATATCATTGGAGTTTACGTTGCCAAATCAAGATAGATACAGTTTGAATCATATCTATTTAAGACAAAGCAGCATAGACAGAATATAAGTGTGGGAAACTACACAACAATAACAACACTTGTAATGTGCACGGCATGAGAACATAACTGTTTATTCAATTGAAACTGAAATCAACATAGAGCAAGTTACAACAGCAAATAGCCAAACACGTTGAAGAAACAGGTTTAAAACATACCTGTTGCACCATTGGAGTTTCAATTGCATCCTTCAAATTTGAAATTGGTTGGTATCAGTAAATACAGTGATGCAAGAGCAAAGTAGTATGAACCATAGCTACAGAACCTGACCTGAGAACAATTCTTCTTCTGCTTTAAGCGTTGACTTCAGGTTCGGAGTGATGGTCCTCGTGATTTGGGCACTGCAGTTGCCTTACTAACTACTCGTGTTTGGGTGCTCTGTGGTGGAGACGGTGCTGTGTCAATAGGAACTGGGTGTCTATCTGCTGGGGTTGGGGTTAGAAGGTGTGTAGTTGGTTCTTTGTCCAACTGGGTAGGGTACAATCTGCATGAGTGTGGGTTATGGGTGGTGGGGCTGGTTCTTGGGCAAGTACAACCGTGGTTCTATCTGCATCGACAGGTAGCATGATCTTTTCTAAAGACCGTGTTTTTACTCCCACGGATACTGCCATCACTCCCTCCAATTGAAATGGCTGATAAACAAGAAAAGTAATTGAATGTACAGACATTGTAATATAGACAGGTGCAATGGATAGTAGGGAAGAAAACAGGGCATGAAATAATTCACATTTATGTTGTCTAAGCAAACAGAATAGCAGGACATAATTTCACATATACGATGGCTAATTAAACAGGATAGCATGACACAATTTCACATGTATGATGGCTAACTAAACAGGATAGAATGACATACTTCAAAATATGATGACTATGTAAACAGGATGACATGATATAACTATACGATGTGTCTATTAAAGTGGTTGGCATGCCATAAATCACAAACATGTCGTTGATGGAAACATGATGGCATGATATAATTCACGGATAGAATGACATAATTTAAAATATGATGACTATGTAAACAGGATGAGATGATATAACTATATTATGTCTTTAGAAAATAGGTTGGCATGCCATAATTCAGATACATGCTGTCTATGTAAACATCATGGCATGACATAATTCAAATATATGATTTATATACTAAGGAAGTGAGCAAAGGGAAATCGCATATATGATGTGTCAACTAAGGAGATGGCATTCAATATTGTGTATATGATGTAAAAACTAAGCATTGCAATACATCATATGCATTATATGAGTAATATAACCCTGCCAAGTTTGAGCATACACCTCAGGGGGATAATAGGACTGGTCATCTGCCTCTAAATCCTCCTCTGAAGAGCTATCTGTAACCAGCAAGATATCTGCTTCAGCAGGTAGCATTGTTTGCTCTGAAGACCTTGTTTTCACTCCAGATTTCTCCATCACCAATTCAAATGGCTGACGCACAGGAAGAGCAGTTGAATATACAAACATTGTCAACAAAAGCAATGAGAAATACAAAAAAAGGACGGCATGATATAATTCACATATATGATGCTTGCCTAAACAACATGGCATTGCATAATTCACATACATAATGCCTTGCAACAAGATAACATTGCATAATTCACATATATAATGTCTTGCAACAAGATGGCATTGCATAATTCACATATATGGTAATTAGACACTAAACAGGTGGCATTCACACAAAGCATGTCTATACTAAGCAAATGACATAGCAATGCAAGATACCATACGCACGATATGAGCAACATAACCCTTCCAAGTTAGGGGATATGACTGGTCATCTGTCTCTGAATCCTTCTCCGAGGAGCTACCGGTAACCAGCAAGACATGCGCCTCGTCAGATAGCATTGTCTGCTCTGAAGACCTTGTTTCCACTCCAGATTTTTCCATGACCGTGCCGAATGGATGATGCATAGGAAGAGTAATTGAATGTACTAAAATTGTTGACAAATTTAACACGTAATAAAAAAGGATGGTATGATATAATTCACATATAAGATGACTGGCTAACCAGTGTGGCATTGCAAAATTCACATATATGATGCCAGGCTAGACAAGATGGCATTGCATGATTCACATATACGAGAAAGAAACTAAACAGATGGCATTGACACAAAGCATGTCTAAAATAAGCAGATGACATCTTTAATGTATACAGCAAGCAATGCAAGGCACCATATGCATGATATTACCAACATCGGCATGCCAAGTTAGAGCGAAGACCTCATGGGGTAAATAGGAGTGGTCTTCTCCTTCTGAATCCCCCTCAGAACAGTTATCTTCCTCTTGATTACGATTTGAAATGGGTGGAGGGGGGGCTTCCATTGCGCCCACCATGGAACAAGGTCTTCATGATTTATTGCCACGCAAGGCTCGTCTCTTTTGCTCTACATGATCAGTTCCATTGTGTACAATAACTGGCATGCATAGGAATAAAACATAGTGAGATTATGTAAGGAGTGAATGCACAAATCCAGAGTGATGGTAGCAAACTGTGGATAGACCCAAAACCAATTATAGCAGACAGATAATAGCTTTAGTTAAAAAATATAGATAATGGCTCCTTTAATGTTTGTTTGCACCCAACATGAAACTCATAGTAGACACCGGAGATTAACCAGATAGTAAACAGATAGTACTGATTGCTTCCCCAATATGTACCCCACAACCATTTAAAAACTCAAGTTTCAGCATTAGTTTGGACCTGACTCGGAGTCTAATAGGTGAACATGACGATAATGTAGCATGTCATCATATTAAGCGACGCATAACATAAGCAGACATGGAAGAGTGCGACCTCTCTTGCGGACCCGTGTAGTCCTCAAGGTCATCTGCTCAGTTGATGATGGTAATGCAGTTGTCGTGGCTGCCGGCAGCGGGGAAGAAGATCTGAGGCGGCGAAAGACAGTCTGGAGAGCGGATCCCTGCTGCGGTGAACCCTTCCATCGTTGGAGCAGCTGAACTGGGGTGGAACACAATGCCGCAGGAGCAGGACAAACCACACAAGGTTTTCTTTGACACATATCTGTAACAGAAGTAATTGAGTAAGGGCTTGTTTGAATCTGAAGATTCTAACAATGCAGGGATAGGAAATAGACAGGAATAGGATAGGAATGCACGTGCAAAATAGAGAATTTAAAAACATAGGATTTCTGCCAATCTGGGTGTTTGATTCACAACAATTGGAAGATCACAGGATGCAAAAAAGCATGGCGAGATTAAGTCAAACCACAAGAAAATGTACGGTTATAATGCTATTATGCTACTATCTCTTAGTCATGTGCTTGATGAATAGGAATATGAAAAGGAGGAGACGTGGAAAGTAGAATTCCTACGATTTTTCTTTCAAGGAGACACTAAAGGAACAAATCCTACAGTTTTCCTTTGCTCCATTCCATTGCACCAAATTCATGAAAAGTAGTACCATAGGAAACTTTCCAATTCCTATGTTTTTCATTCACTTTTCCTTTCAAGCACTGGCGATTCTAGTAGGCAGGCTTGAGCAAGGAAAATCCTACACTAAAAAATGTTTTTGTGCTACTTCTATTACTTTGGACCCAGTCCACTGCCATACTAGCTCAACTCCCAGGCCCATTGAAAAATGCACAGCTCAAACGTGCAGAGATAAATAATGATGGCGTCCAAGAGAGTCCATCACGGATAGCTAAGTTGCCTGGTACCTCACTGCTTGTCATATAGTAGGATAAAATAATCGTATTTCCCGTTACTATGAGTGCTCAGTGGACAATATATATAACATGTAGAGTAAAAAAGAGATGCAACAAGTGTACAACCTCTTTGGCGAAGCCATGTCGATCTCAGCGTGATTGGGTTGGCTAGTGAGGATGCTCCGACTGAATTTGCTGTCGGAGGAGGGGAAGAAGATCTTAGGCGTCTGGAGATGGAGCCCGAGGTACTGCTCCGCTGTGATGGAGGGTTTCGTCGTTGGAGCAGCTCCAGTGAGTTGTACGACGCCGAGGCTGAAGCAGGACAAGAGAGACAACGAACAACGTTAACCTGAGTAGAATTCTAATAGCATCTCCAATACATGACGTAAAATACATGACCACAAAGTGCTAGATGTAAAATACATCAGCCGCTCATCTCTGAACTTAACTGTCGAAACTGAACTTAACTATCGAAACTGAACTTCACTGTCGAAACTGAACTTAACTGTCGAAATTGAATTTTGCTGTCGAAACAGAATTTTGCTGTCGAAACTGAATGCACTAGCAAGGTGAGGCTACACGTCGGTCGACTGACTTTTTCATCTCTGGCCAGTCGATTTTGCAGCCGTTGGATACAAAATCAAGGGCATGCAGTTCATCTTCAACCTCCACCCCCCTGAGCCGCCAGCCACCACCGGCCAAACAGCAGCCCCCCGCCGCCCGCGGCCGGCGGTGCGCCACCCCGCCCGCCCCGAAAACACTCCCCACCACCGGTCCGCCGCCGCCCCGGCCATCCCTCTAGCCCCCCCTCCCCCGTGCCGAGCTTTTTCTTCGGCGATCCCCACGCCACCGCCCCGCCAAC